>NC_081560.1:181662155-181915683 GCF_022355385.1 Mustela nigripes | reverse complement strand
CCATGCGTGCTGCTCCCAGACCCCCGGCAGGTCTCCGGCTTGTCATTGCCTCTTTGGTCCTTTCTCATTCGCAAAGTGAAGAATTCCATCATTCTACCTCAGTGGGGAATTAAGTGGTAGCACTTTAAGATTCTAGCTCTGTTTTGCCTGAAAAAAAAAAAAAAAAATGAAGGGAGCATTTTGTGGTATCCGAGTTCCGTTCTGGTAACGTGAGAGGCTCTAGTCATGCTCCCTCCCTCATTAACTTGTGATGATAATGTACACACAAGGCACTAATTCTTTATTTTTAAAAAATAAGATGGTGTCTAATTTGATTTGAATGCTCCAGTCTGAGAGTACGCTTCATGATTTTTAATCCAATTAGTGTTGGAGATACTTCTGATTCTAAGGGTATCTGGTTTCTGCGTATGGTATAAGTTCTAGGCCCCGGTTCTCATGTTTCCAGAAGGGAGAAGTTGGGGCCTATAGTCGATTAAAAGGGTCTGTTTATATGGTTGCTTTGTGTTTTGTTATTAAACCCAAGCGGCAGGGGGCAGAGGCCTTGCTTTTAGCTCAGATTTCCAGAAGCAGCCAAAAACCCACCGAGAATTTCAACTTGAAAAGTTTCCATACAAATCAGCATTACTTATCAATAGGGTCTCAAAACATCCTCCTTGAAGGTAAACAAAAGCTGCCACCATGACCGCCACATTGAAGGACGTTCTGGAAGTCTCGGTCCAGAGGTCAGGGGTCAATAAGCCGGTGGGTCAGCTCCCCACTTGAGCTGAATGGCACAGGGCCAGCTTCGCCCAGTCCCTGCAGGCTTTCTCTTCACATTAAACCTCAAAGTCAGTCAGAACCACTCTCCCAATAAGTAGCCTTTTCACTAAGAAGAGAGAGCCCTGAATTAAATCCTCAATTTTGTTTTGTTGGCGCAACATCACTAACACTCAGAAACTGTCTGAAGAGAATACGCGCGTGAGGTAACCTGCGCTGTAGTTTTCACACTTAACATTTTCTTTAACCAACAAAGCTCTGTATCACTCCCAAGGCAATTTCCTAATGAGAAACTTTCTTCTGTCCTTGGCTGTTGTTGAGAAAAATCAAATTAAACCATCCTAGAGAAGACACAAGGTGTGTGCCCCGGGGATAAATCAGCCGACCATCCAATTTTTATGTGCCAGGAGAGTGAAAAGAAAACAGAGGAAGTGAAAATGATAAGGCAGGAAAACACTCAGTCGAGCCCATCTGCTTGAGAACGTGTTGTCTGAGCTGCGATCCTGCTCGTATATTGGGGAATAAAGTCTGTGACAAAGCACAAGTCTTGTTTAGCACTGTTGAGAGGGGAATGTTGCTAAATACTTTTTCGTGTTATTTCACAAGATGGAATTTAATATGTTTGCCGCTGCTGTGGTTCTCGGGTGACTAGAAAAGAACGAGAAGAAGAATCTTATATTTTTTTCAGCAGGAAAGCAGTTCCTGGGATATAACTTACCCACAATGCCCTCTACCACCAATCTGGGTCCGTATGTTCAATTAACTATAAAAACATAGATGAGACCAACCAAAATACTGTACAGAAATTAAACACAAACACTGTGCCATCAGTAAAGTGTTGTGGAGAGTATGAAAAACATACCTCTGTCAAGAATGTGGAAAACAGGGAGTGGCCTTGAAATAACATTTCTTTTTTTTGAAGACTCTAGGAAAATCAAAAGCATATTGAGCTTTGGATCAGGGCTCAGGGCAAAGGGGGTGGTTGACAAGATTATTTCTTCTTGGCACTCTGAGGAGAGGGATTAGTTAATTGAATCTGTGGTTTTTAGATTGAGCTGGTGCTTCTGGCATAGCTGCTGGATGGGCAAGGTTCTTGGGTCCATTTTGCTGCTGGGTCCTATGCCCAGTTCTCCAGTATGAGAAGGAAGATTCTGTGGTCCGGCAGCGCCCCGGCCTGTTGAGACAGCCTGATGCGAAATGAGACACATTCGTTATTGGAGCAGCAGGAAACGTAGATGTTGCTGAGTACCAGGAAAAAAACGGTTCTTTTTCTGTAGATGCAATCCCGTATAAGTATCTCAAACCCAAAAGTGACGGTGTGGAAAACAGTAGGATTGGTTGGGAAAGTTGGAATAAAACTTCCTCCTCCAAAGGATTCCCCAATCTTAAGATAGGAAAAAAAACACACTAAAATATTTAAATACATGAGACAGAGGGTGGTAGAAAACTCACTGATTTCCCTCTTAGACCTAACTTTAAATGTAACAGTCTTCTAAAATGATTGAGCACTTAAAATGTCCTCTCACAAGATCCCCGAGTCTGGGGGGTGTCACTGAAGTCATAGGAGTTATATCTAAAGGGGAGGTGTAAATTTCGTTTCCATTGCCCTACCCTGTGTTCATCAGCACGACTGGTTATTAATCTTTATAATAAGTATGAAAAAGGTGGGCTTTTTCTTTTCTTTTCTTTTCTTTTTAATGTAGGCTCTACACCCAGCATAGAGTCCGACCTGGGGCCTGAACTCATAACCCTGAAATTGAGACCTGAACTGAGATCAAGAGTCAGGCGCTTAACTGACTAAGCCACCCAGGTGCCCCAAAAGGTGGTCTATTTTTTTTTTTTTTTTAGATTTTATTTATTTATTTGACAGACAGAGATCATAAGTAGGCAGAGAGGCAGGTGGCTGTTGTGGGGGGGTGGGGCAGGCTCCCCTCTGAGCAGAGAGCCCGATGCGGGGCTCGATCCCAGGGCCCTGGGACCATGACCTGAGCCGAAGGCAGAGGCTTTAATCCACTGAGCCACCCAGGTGCCCCAAGGTGAGCTATTCTTAGCCTTAGCTTATAATCAGGGCATGTATGACCCAAATAACTTCTTTCCTTTAGCAAGCTTACTGTGTCCAGTCTATTTCTCTAAGAAACCCAAAGCAAACAGATCGTGACAGTGCCTTGGAGAACATGGAGTCCTCAAACTTTATGGTGACAAGCTACTCTGATTCTTCCCCCCCATCCCCCACCCCCAAATTCCCCAAATATAAAGTTAAAAGTCTGAGATCAAGGGCAGTGCTAATGATTGGCAGACCATGCAACATCAACACACACATTTCAACTGAATCACTGTCCCACCTCTAAATGGTTAGATGATAGCAGAAAAGTCAGATGACAGGGACTAGGTCTTAATTCCTCAATCATAAAGTGATACAGCTGGAACAAGATAATCTCAAACATGTCATCTTCCCCTACCTCCAGATCTACTAGTCTACAAGTTGATAAAAACTGTTTTTCTTTTTTCCTTAGAAGGTTAAGGCTCATGTTTTAAAAGTAGCCTCATGTTCTAGCACATAGGTATTTATGAATTATATACTCGAATTGCTTTTTAGAAGGCTAAATAAAAACTCATGATTCTGGAAAAATATGTAGAATGGTTTAAAAATATGAATAACTAATGGACATCCTGGTTGTATCCAAATTCTTGCGTTAAGTTTGAGAGATGAGAAAATTATTTTCCTATGGCTAGTTTATAATTTTCACCAGCAGCATATTCTTTGTGTAAGTGTGAGTGATTATCTTTCCTAAACTGTCCAACTTTCTAAATGTCCAAAAAAACCCAAGCAACCAAATGCAAAATAATAATAATGATAATAAATAAACAAGAAAGCAAAACAAAGAAAAAACAATATCCAAACTCTTGCCTCATACATCATACTAAGACAAGATCATGCCTTCAGATGTTTCCTTTTAGAATTCAGACATTTCAAGTGTTTTGCATATGATCACTCCAGACACTGGCCGCTAGGGAGAAAGGAGAACAGGAAAAATGGTTTCTCTCCAACCTACCTCTCCCAGTGGGGGGTCCAGAAGAGGGCACTTGGTAGAGTTTCAACAATAAGCAGGCTTGCCTTGATTCTTTCCCCCTCTCCTCCTTCCCCACATTCTCTGCTTTATTCCAAAAAATGTAGAGTGTAGCATGGCATCTTTTTGAGCTTCCCATGTAGAAAATTCAGAGAAAATACTAAGACCTTGATCTACTTCCAGTGTAGGCATTCAACAGTCATGTGATTTGGGGCAAAATTTCCCCATCTGTGAATGGAAAAGTAAAAATACCTGAATGGTCTCCAACATCTCATTCAGTTCCCCCATTGTATGGCTCTGACTCTTTGTTTTTAAATGTTTGGTAAGTTTCTTGGAGCTGTATCCTTCTTGTTTGCAGAATCAGAAACTTCTAGAAAGGTTAAAAGAAAAGGAGATGAACTTCATACTATCTAAGAAAGCTTAGAGAAGTTTTCAGTATTTCTCTTCCTCTCAAGAATTAAAAATCTTTAGAGACAATTATCATTTAAAGTTAATTGTTGAACTAGTTTAGAGTTAATTACTAAAGAAACATATTGGCACTAAGTACTTGCCCATTCAAAGATGACTAAGGTTTTAAATATTTAACTTGTAAATATTGTGATTCAGACAAACATAACTCTGAACAAGGAAATTGAGGAGATTAGAATCCAGGAACACCATGCTGCCATTGGGTCATGTCGTAGATTGTACAACCTCGTGAGCATATATTCATTGTTTGGGATAAGAGATTATAACTAAGGATACACAGCTTTGAGTTGTGGTAGCCTGTTTCCTCAGTTCGTGCTCCAGTATTTTTTTTCCTTCCTTTCTTCTTTTACAGTAAGAACTGGGTGGCTCAGTCAGTTAAGGGTCCAACTCTTGATTTCAGCTTGGGCCATCAACTCAGGGTTGTGAGATGGAGCCCCACATCGGGCTCCATACTGGGCGTGGAGCCTACTTAACATTCTCTCTCTCCCTCTCCTTCTGCCCATCCCTACCCTGTTCTCTCTCGCAAAATAAAATAGTAAAATAAAATTAAATAAATAAAGTGCTTTAAAATTCTGTATCTCTCTTTGGACAGGCCACCTCAAATATCACTAAGTTTTTCGGTTTGGCATTTAACGGGGTATAGAGCACTCGTATAATTACTCAGCTACCTGCGTAATCTCAGGGCAAAAATCTCAGACCAAGTGCAACTGTGAGTCAACCTGTGCCAGTTATCCATTTACTGCCTCTCTGCTCCAAATTCACCCTTAATTGCCTGCTCTGGGAAAAAGTAAGAGCCCTTTAAAACTTTATCCTTTGCCAGCGAGCGTAACATCTGGCTTTGTCCACAGAGGGCGCTGGAGAGACATGGCAGGAGGAGGAAAGCATTTTTCCCCCCTTCCGGTTCTGGATCTTGTGCCCCATGTGACGTTTCTCTGGTGTCCATGGCTTCTCGGATACGCCAGTTCTGCATGGTATATAGTAAGCAGCACCCAGTCACTGGAGCCCAGGAGCCCGAGCTTCCTTGGCTCAGTAGCCAGAGCAATTGTGCAGTGGAATACCTCCAGTGTGAAATATGTTTGCTGGCCCCCCAAAACCAAATCACTGGCAAATTCCTCATGTGGCTCCACAGCAGCTTTCCTGCCACCAAAATGGATCTCAGCCCTGACAGTGGGCTGGGTGGGCAGAGACTCTTCCTTGGGCTCTCTACTACAGCTCCAGGGGCAGCAGTTGCTCCTTCCACCTACTATTCTATATTCCTTAGATGCTCTTGATCCACTCGCAAACAACCCCCCACCATGATTCCAATACTGTCTTGTACTTAACTCTTTATATTAAACTTTTCTGTTTAAATTTACTGGGGTTTCTTTCTCCTGATTGGACTGATTGCATTAAGTGATGCATATACCAGGGTGAAATGTACATATATTTATGGAAAAAGAGAGAAAGAGGAAGAGGAGAGAGGGAAGGAAGGAGAGGGGGAGAGAGGTGTGTCAACCCAAAGCAAAGAAGGTTACATGCGTATTCCTTTGCTAGGGCTGCTGCATAACAGAATACTACAGATGGTGTTTAAATAACACAAGTTTATTGTCTCACGGTTCTGAAGACAGGAAGGACAAGATCAAGGTGTCGGCAGGGTTGGTTTCTTCTGAAAGCCTTCTTCTGGGCTTGCAGATGGCAGCTTTCTTCCTGTGTCCTTCCACAGCCCTTCCTCTGTGAGTGCATTCGCGGAGTCTCTGTATGTGTCCACATTTCTTCTCCTTATAAGAGCACCCGTGAGACTGGGTTGGGTCCCACTGTAACAGCCCCATCTTCACTCAGTCACCTCTTCAAGGCCCTGTCTTCAAATACTGTCATATTCTGAGGTCCTGGGGAGCAATGCTTTTGAATTTAGGAACTTTGAGGGGACCCAAGTCAGTCCACAACATTACTAGTTCTTATCTTCCAACGTCTGTATTCAATATGGCGCAGGAGTAACTCTGTGGCGGCGAGAAGGTCATCAGACTTGGCTTTGGAAGACAAGTAGCAGCCCAGGTTCTGCTACTTACCAGCTGCCAAATTATTTAGGTTCTCAAATCTCAATAGTTCATCAGTTAAATGGGCTTCAAGAGCCATAATGGGGCTTCAGTGAGATCACGCAAACAGAAATGCTCAAGAACATAGAAAAGACTAAGAAAGGTGAGGTATTCCTTGGTGAGTATATGGACTCACACGTTTTTAAAAGCAATCCATTACACTTCATACTTTATACTTATTAAAAGGCAGTTGCCAACCTATTAAACTGGTGTTAAGTATAAATGATTTGTGTAGCCAGAAAGTTTCTTTGGCTTATATATTAGACACGAGAAAAATTTCTCTAGCCCCACAACTGTCTCTAACACATGCCAGGTTGTCTTAATTAAACCAAAATTTTGAATTAATTATTATATCCTCTATATGTTTTTTTTATGCTCTGCAGAAGTAATAAGTGATATGTTTAAGCTTCATGAACTTATTTGACTTGCCCTTTGTTTTTGAAAACCGTAAAAATTGTATGGCCTTCAGAACGACACCCAGCAAATTTTTTGGCAATTACAATATTCACTAATAGAGGGATAGGAAAGAAACTGTGGCCTGCTTCTCGTTTCCCTCAATATCACATTTCTCCCCATACCACAGTAACTCTGTGCTTGTGGTCATGTTCACAGTGGGAAACTGAGGCACCAGGCATCATCATTTTGTTCAAGTCCTGAAGAGAAAGAAAACTCTCATTTATTGAGAAGCTTTGCATACAAAAGTCATATTGTACAAATTTCACTGAATCTTTACAACATTTCTAGAAAGTAAATATTTACAACATTTCTAGAAAGTAATTAATACCATCTTGCCGATAGAGGAACTGAGGCTCTTAGAGTATTAATAGTTTGTCCTGAGTCCTGTAGCTCATAAGTAGATCAGAGATAAGAACTGAGACCTTCCTGATCTGTCACGGGTGTCCTATCACCTCGTTAGTTGAAATTATTTACAATGGCCACAATGTATATTGCTGTTAGCAATGTAATTGTCGTGGAGTGAAAAGCAACCAGTAGTTGAATCTAATAGAGCTTCAATTAATAAGATTCTCCAGTGGTTAGTTAGTTCAGCGTTCTCAAGCTACACTAAGGATAATAAGAGTTAAGTGCTGGGTCTAAATAAAATTTTTTTTGGCAAATATTCAACCAGTGCTGTAATGGCACCAATTGGCCATTTGCCCCTTGTGCATATATAATCATTATCTACAGTGATATGTATTCTGTGGCCTTTTTGGTTTTTCTTTGCCATCTGTGTATGTGTTGACTTAATCTATACAGCAAGTTCTGTTCACATATTTATCTGGTAAAAGAAAGTGCACTTATGATAACTATTTTCCCTTTTAATTTTTACATCAGATTGAGCAATTGAAAAATAATGAATTTTATTTTTAATTTAGACTCTCTCGTGTTTGCACTAGATTTTTAAGAAGCTTCAACTTTAGCCCTCTGTAAGCTTCACTTTGAAATCTTGTTGAAATCTGGAAGACAGATCTCATTTCAAAAGGAAAACAGAAAGAAAGATCAGATCAAACTTTTCTGAAATTGAAAAGACAAGTCATGAGGCTCAAAGGAGGAATGAATGAATGAGAGGGCCACTTTAATAGCAGGGGGTAGAAATGACATCAGTTAAATGGGACCATTCATGGGGAACCACCTTCTTTGAGGAGTCTCGTTCTTCCTTACAGGGCTCTGTGGTGCAATTATTTCAGTATTAGATTTCACCCCATACGGGAGAGGTTCCTAGAGATCAGGAGTTGCTCTACCCAGCTTCATCTCTTGTTTGACATGTCTCTGCTGCATTACAGACCATCCTCTTTTCTAACTGGACTAATATAGGGCCTTCTTGAAGAGCTCCCTCTCTCTAGTCTTCTCAGCATCACCTCCTAGTCACGATGAAATGTGATCCCATTCTGATGCCCGGATACCATCCAAATGCCTTTGCAGACTTGGAAGGCCTTGGAAACTTGGCCCAAACCAAATACTTGGTCAGCCATGTTTCCCACCATATCTACTCTTTCCCTGACCCTACCCCCTGAAATGCTACAAAGGAAATAAACAGGATGACAAGATACCCAAAGACCATGTGGTAAGCTGGCCAGGACTCCTTTAGACTGAATGATTAGAGAGAGGCCTCTTTGAGGACGTGACATTGTGTTGGAACGTACTCGAGTTGACCATGTGGAAGAGTGGGAAAGATGTGGAGGCCCAAATACAAAGACAGAACTGAACTTTTTTTTTTTTTTTTTTAAGATTTATTTTGGGGGGGCGTGGAGTGCAAAAGGAGAGGGAGAGAATCTCAAGCAGACTCCCTGCTCAGTGTGGAGCCCGTTTTGGTGCTCCATCCCATGACCCTGAGACCAGACCTGAGCCGAAACCAAGAATTGAGCACTTAACTGACTGAGCCACCCAAGTGCCCCCAGTGCTGACATTTTAAAAGGACATAATGGAGACCAGTATGTCCGGAGCCTAGTGAGGACAGGGGAAATGCAGGGAACAGAGCTGCAGATTAGGTAGAAGGTAGGTTCTGGAGGAGCTTTTCTGCCTAGTGAAAAGGGCAAAGGTAAGCCCTTGGAAATATCTATCGCATCCATGATTTTGGAAAGATTCTCCTGCCCGCCAGATAGAGTGAGATGGAGTAGGCTCTAGTTCCAACCTGTTTTCAAAGTTGCCTGTCTGTGCACAATCTGTGTGCAGATGAGGGATTATTTATGTCTCAATAATTTGTTAGAAGGGCCATGATATCTTTGTTTGGGTCCAAGTTTTGGAGCCTCCACGGAGTAGGTTAGCATTGCTCCTGGTGGTCCCTGTTTCGAGTTCTGCTGGTGCATCATCTGAGAGTCCTAACCTCCCATGTATTCTAACACTTGAGGATATCTGACACTGCATTATTCACATTGGCTTATCATCCACTGTGACCATCAGGTGATATTTTTGCTGCAGAGTCACACATTTTTCTTTATTTCCCCATTTAATTTACGTAGTTGTTTCTTCCTTTCTCATTTTTGGCCTCGAGGTCTCATTCTTTTTGATGTGGATGCTATTTCCCAGGATATTTACAAATGTGTGTATTGGCTGCCAGCAGCTAAGGGACCACTTCGGAGAAGTCTTTTTCCATATTGTGAAAAGCAGTGCTTATTACATCGCTCCAAGAGTGGGGTTGACTCTGGGGTTTCCCCAGTAGTTGGGGCAGAAATTATAGTTAGACACTCATCAGCTTGAGTCTGTTTCTTTAAAGTGGGACTATACTCGGGGTGGGGGACAGACCCCGGATTTGCAAGGACTTTGGAAACTCTGAGGTATGTACCCCCACAGTTATAAAATTATATCTTAGAAACAAGTAGCCCATTTTTTTTAGGAGAACACAACCATGTTTGTTGCATTTGGGCCCAGCAGAGAAAACGAAAATCTTGTGTTTGTCAGCAACGAGGCCACGATGCCTGTGCCCCAAGTTTAAATATCCAGGAATCATCCAGTGGTTTCCTTTTATTGTTCATAAAGTCTGTAGAGACAAACCACCTGAGTGGTTCCAGATGTGGAATCAACAAGGCTGCACTTCACAGATCTACATGTAGAAAGTAAATTTATAGACCCAAGAAAAGGCTGGGATGATTGTGCTGTTTTAGGATAGAAAGATAACTTCACTCGTTGAACAGATGAAAACACAGGACATCCAGCCTTGCAGATGGCAGATCTAGGTGAATTTCACATTTGTGAGGCCACTAGAGGCTCCAGGTGGTAATCCACTCCCCTCTGCTCTCTTTGTAAAGTAGAAATCCCAGCAATGGGCTGGTCAGCTCCAGAGGACTGGACTATTTTAGGAGATCAATTTTAACAGAATAATTTGAAGGCAACATGGCAAGGAAAAATTTCTCCACATTGACTCAAATGCTGGAGAACAAAGAAACATGAATGTGGCTTATGGTTATTAGAGTCATCTCCGTCTCATTGATATGCTGGCAGTGAAACCTACTGGTGTCCTAGGCACCTCACTTTGGCCACACAAGGTAATGTTATATGGTGGTGAGGAACATGAATTGCTTGGGTCTGGGGCCAGGAGGTTGGAATTTGTTGGCATAAATCTTGAAGCTGTTGAAGGTGTCTTATGTTCAAGTTTATCTGGCACAGCCCAAGAAGTGAAAGTTCTGATAGCCAGAATGCCTACATGGCCATAATTCGCAACCTTACTGAGTGGGGAAGAATTTTTATGGCTACTGGCAAGACTCCAAACAAAGATCCAACTATCTCGCCATAAGATATTTCAGTGGAGTGACCCAAGTTATCCGAGTAAGATTCTGGCTCATAAATCTCAGGTTGTAGTAATAACATTACTCTGTGTCCTAAATATTATGTTACAATGGCCAGAAGATGGAGGCATCTATTTTATTTACGCACAGCGCCGCTCCACTGTCAGTCTGTGAGTCCTTGTGGTGATCATTCCAGTCCTTTGCATTTTGTGCAGTAGCTAAAATCTAACACTTATTGAGAGGTGATTATGTGTCAAGTGTGGCGGTAAGTGGGCTTCAAACATTATCTTGTTTAAGCCTCCCAGGTATTATGAAGGAGCTGCTCTTGACAGATGAGGACCTAAAGCACAGAGCAGCTGAGAAGTTGAGCAAATTGCCCAGGGTCCCAAGGGCCGAAGCCCCACTCAGGCCAGCCCCAGGGTCTCTGCCGGGACACAGCGTGTCACTGTATTTCCCCCTTAAAGCCTCTTTTGATGCTGATAGAAAGCTTTCTTAAAGAAATTCTTGATCCTGGGCACCTGGGTGGTTCAGTGGGTTAAGCCTCTGCCTTCGGCTCAGGTCATGATCTCAGGGTCCTGGGATTGAGCCCCGCATCGGGATCTCTGCTCAGCGGGGAGTCTGCTTCCCCCTCTCTCTGCCTGCCTCTCTGCCTACTTGTGATCTCTCTCTCTGTTAAATAAGGAAATAAAAAATCTTTTAAAAGAAATTCTTGACCCTTTTAAAATATTAAAAACATGTAAAAATGTATCAAGAAAAAAGACAGGGGGCGCCTGGGTAGCTCAGTCAGTTTAGTGTCCTGACTCTCCATTTCCGCTCAGGTCATGATCTCAGATCCTGGGATTGAGCCCCGCATCAGGCTCTGGGCTCAGCAGGGAGTCTGCTTGAGATTCTCTCTCTCCCTCTCCCTCTGCACCCCTCCAGCCTCTGTACTCTTTCTCTAAAATAAAAAAATAAAATGAAATGAAATAAATCTTTTAAGAAAAAGAAGAAGAATGACAGAAATACTCATGCAGCCTCCTTCCAAGCTTAAGAAATAAATACACTGTCGAGGTGTCACTGTGTGCCCTGCCCCCGCCAGCCCCAGGGCTACCTCCTACCCCGGACTGCACACTCCTCTTTCCCTGTGTTTGCTTTACACTTCCACACCATCAGTGTGTCCTGAAGCACTGTATATGGTATGGTTTGGCACAGCTGCATGAACTGTGCATCGGGCCTTCTGTCTTCTCTTGCCACTTCTTTCACCCAGTGCTGCATTTGTAGGACTCACTGGTGTCGATGTGTGTGGCCATTGCTTTATTCACTCTCACTGTATGAGCACACGCAGTTTATTTCTCCTCCTGTAAGGGACATCTTCACATCAAGCATCTGGTGACCTTGACAACTACCTTCTATGTTTAGCAGGACTGGTACCACTATTTTCATTTTACTGATAAGGAATCTGAAGATCAGCTCAGGGCTTCCCCCAAGGCCGCTGTCTTAGTCTGGGTTGCTCTAACACCCATGACTAATAAACAGCTGCCAGTGTTTTCTCGAAGTTCTGGAAGTTGCGAGTCTGAGATCAGGGTGTCAGCGTTGTTGGTGTCCAGTGAGGGTCCTCTTCTGGTGTGTGGAAGGCTGTCTTCTCCCTGTTGTCCTCACGTGGCAGAGATATTAAGAGAGCTCCCTGGGGTCTCTTCTATCAGGGCACTAATCCCCTTTCTGAGGACTCTACCCTCCTGATCGCCTTACCTCCAGAAGGCCCCGTCTCCTAATGCCATCACAGGGGGGGGGTGGAGGGTAGGTGAACACGAATCTGGAGGAGGAGGACACACATATTTCATTCATGGTGGCTGCACAGTCAGAAAGTGACAGAGCCAAGATTCGAACTCAGTTCTTCTGACTCATGGTCTCGGGCTTTCTGTCCCACTGGACTTTGGCCTTTTCGGATAGTCTTCTAAAAGCCCAAGCTAGAGCCCTGTCTGCTAGGGCCTTTTCTGGCTATCTTTTGGCTTTTTGTGTTTCCATTTCGCGATGAGAACAACAGAACAACTTCTTCCCTGTAGGCCTGGAAGGCAGCTGAGAGGAAAAGCAGCCTCTGGTCTCTGCGCCTCACTTACCGCCTCTGAAGCTCATGGTAGCAAGAAAGCGACAGGGGTAAAGACAGTGCCTTCCCTCAGATAGGTCTGGGCCAGAGCTCACCCCTTTTATTTTTATTTGTAAAAGAGTCTTCGAAAAATAGGTGTGTGTGTGTGGTGTGTGTGTGTGTGTGTGTGTGTGTGTGTGCTGTGTGTGTGTGTGGTGTAGGTGTCTGTGGTGTGTGTGGTGTAGGTGTCTGTGGTGTGTGTATGTGCAGTGCATGTGGTGCATGTGTGGGGTGTGTGTGTGTGTGTGTGTGTGTGTGTGTGTGTGTGGTGTATGTGTCATCTCTTGGCAGGACAGCATGGACAAGTGTGTCTAGGTGGCTGCTGCGCTCACACCTTGCCAGGACCAGGGGACTGAGGAAGTAGTTACATTTTGTCACAAGGTTTAACACTTGAATCTGGGGAGATCTGCAAACTGACAAACTGAAAAACAGTGGGAAGGGACTGAAAGCCAGCAGATATCATTCGGGCCTTAGTTTTGAAGAGGGTGCAGGTTGGTTAATAAAGCTAAAAGCCCGTTATCATTACCCGTAACCTCCTTTCCCGGATCCTTGGCACTGAGCATCATTCAGAAGCAGAAAGATCATTGTTGTTTTCCTTCCATAGAAAGCATTTCTAGGGTCCCCTGGGTGGTTCAGTCCTTGAGGATCTGCCTTCAGCTCAGGCCATGATCTCAGGGTCCTGGGATCAAGCTCTGCATCAGGCTCCCTGCTCAGTGGGAAACCTGCTTCCGCCCTCTCCCACTCCCTGCTTGTGTTCCCTCTCTCGCTATCTCTATCTCATCACATAAACAAATAAAATCTTAAAAAAAGAAAGAAAGACAACAAGACAGCATTTCCAGAGGAATAAAGTTGATTATTTGGGGAAGAGAGGGATATATTTTAAAATGCATTTAATTATTTGAAACTTGAGTAAAACTGGTAAAATCCAAGTAAGGTGGTCAGTGAATAAATACTATTGTACCAATGTCAGGTTTCTGGTTTTGTTATTGTGCTATCATGATACAAGATGCCACTGGGGGAAGCTGGATGAAGGGCACCCTCTGCTATTTTAGAAACCTTTATGTGACCTGAAATTTCTTTCAAAATCAAAAGTTAAAAAAAAAAAAAAAAACTCAAGCTCAAGTAGCTCTTTTGCTTGTGAGCTTTTGAACCACGCAAGCCTTGTCAGTGGGCATTTCATGGCAATGTGCTGAGGATAAACGAGGAGTGGGGATTTTGCAATAATATCTTGGAATTTGCTGAAAGCTCTGGTTAGTGCTTACAAAAGCATCCTCAGAAGTTTATGATCACCTGGGGCGCCTGGGTGGCTCAGTGGGTTGAGGTCTCTGCCTTCAGCTCAGGTGATGATTCCTGGGATCGACCCCGCATCGGGCTCTCTGCTCAGCGGGGAGGCTTCCTCCTCTCTCTCTGCCTGCCTCTCTGCCTACTTGTGATCTCTGTCTGTCAAATAAATAAATAAATAACCTTCAAAAAAAAAAAGAAGTTTGTGATGACCTAACCCTGTTGGTACACACTAGTGATGCAGTTCACCTCCCAAGTGTTCAGGACTCCCGAGGTTCTTAGCTGTGGCACTGCTGGCATTCTGGAAGGGACAATTCTTTCCTTGAGGGGGGCTGTCCTGTGCATGGCAGGATGTTTAGCGACATCATGATTTCTACCCACTAGATGCCAGAAGCCCCCTGAGACTCCCCCCGTGACAACTAAAAATATCTCTAGATATGGTTAATTGTCCCCAGAGGAAGCAAAATTACCCCTGCTTGAAACTCTGCTTTGCTCAGAAAGCAAATGTCCTGTTTGTACTTTTATTTTTTTTTTTTAAGATTTATTTATTTGAGAGAGAGAGAGTGCACACACACACGGGCAGGGGCAGGGGCAGAGAGAGAGCCCAAAGTAGACTCCATGTTGAGCATGGAGCCCAACATGGGACTCGACCCCACAACCCCGAAATCACAACCCAGGCCCAAACCAAGTCTGACGCTCAACCAACTGCACCACCCAGGCGCCCCTGTTTCTAATTTTAAAAGAAACTGAAATTTCCTGATGTGATGGATTCCAGTGACCCTCGCACTCGCTCCCGCTCGTCCTTCCCACTCGCCCTTCCATTGGCCTTAAAGCACAAATTCCTTGATTAGAGACACTGGATTTTTTAAAAATGCGCCCTTTCACCCGTCCTTTAGTGTCTTGGACATAAGACACTACATTTCGGTGGCAGTACCAAAATAGAAAAGATTTTGACTCTTAAAAGACTGGCTGAGACAGATGCTTCAGAAGGAGAAATGAACACACAGTCCCCGAAGGGCAGAGTGTACTCCACGTGGGCTGTACTGAGTAATAATTCCACAGGCGAAGGTAACTCATGACATGAAAACATTCACAGGCTTTATTTAGTTTATTTTAGCCTCCGGGACGACCACAGCACATTTCTAAATATTATGGGTTTTGTAAAGGTGCCTGATGGACAAGCAGACAGCCAGTGCCCTGGAAAAGTGACACAGATTAGCGCTGAGCTTACTCACGACTTTCTCTGGAGTGTCTTTTTATGCGCTGGTGTCAGCACGGTGTCCCGCGGGCGGCTCAAGGTCATGTCCTGTGTTCATCTGCACAGGGTTTAGAAACTCTCGAAGTCTTGCTAGAGAAACATGGCCAGCCAAGGCTGAGCGTGGCTGCCCCTTCCCAGTGTCTGGTGTCCTCCCACGAAGGAACAGAGCAAAGAAATCCATCTTGAAATGAACGCCAGCCCGCAGCAGCTCCGTCCTGTGCCACATGAGTGATGTGAGTGATTGAGGCCGGCTCCAGTGTCCAGCCGTGTGTGTTGCCTTAATGTATTTATTTAACCTGGACACCGCAGAGAAGGCAACCCCACCTCCGTACCTGAAGGTCCTCGACAAAGAGAACATTCAGACACGATCCAGGGCAACAAACACATCGGGAACTCTGGCAGGGGACAGATGTTGCCAGTAGAGCACAATGCTGGGCTTTATTCCCCACGTGGAGGCAGGCGGGGGCCAGTCACACTGGAAACTGTTGCTCTCAGAGCTGCCTCGGTTGGATGGCAGAGCCGCGGAGTAAGGGGGTCCAGCTGGGCCGCGCAGAGCCCCCCCGATGGTGGCAGGTCCAGAACAACAGTGGCCTTGTGTTTCCTCTTAGGGGCTCAGTATTGGCTGATGCTGCTTGGGGGCTGCTTCCCAGGAAGAAGCTAAAAGCGGCTGTGCGCACTCTGGTCCACAACCTCCCGCTGCAACCCGGCCCAGCCCTCTGAGTCCCGGGGCCAGGCAGACGTCACACACATCTGGAAAGGGGAGACTGATGGCCGTGAACCTGCTTCCACGGACCAAGTCCTCGAATTATGGTGACTCCAGGTGATGCACTCGCCGGGCCAGCCACAGAGAAGGCTAATCCACGCTAAAGTAGTCAGGCGATTTTTACTCGGTAGACCTGATGACTGGGAGGCAGGCTTTGGGTGAAGCTAGAGGCTCTGCCACCAAGGGAGCTGGCCTTGTCTTTCCATCCAGTGCAACTGGGACACCACCCTCGGAAGTCACTCTGTGGAAGGTCAAAGGACAGAAACGCAAAGCAAACCAACTTCAACATAAAATAACTATCACACATCTACTTGCTGGGCACCATTCTGGATGTTTCCCGTATTACTGTACTCAATCTTCACAACAGCTCAGTGAGGGGAGACTGTCATTGTCCCCATTGCAGAGATCAAGAAAATGAGGCACAAAGAAGTGAAGCCACTTGCCTCACAGCCACGGAATTCTTCAGTGATCGTGCTGGTCGTCAAACCCCGGTGCCTGGCTCCTGGTTCCACAGTCTTGAGCACTAGGGAGTCGGAGCCCTTTCTCCCTGCCTGTGGCTTCCCACTCTTGTCTCTGCTTCTCTCTGAACACCTGTCTCTTTCCTTCCTCTGCGAGCGGTGGGAGCGTGGCTGCTCCAAGCCTCAGCTGAGCATCCAGGGGAGATGGGAGCCTCTTTGTCCCAGGATGTATGTATATACGTTGCTGGGCTCAGTGGGGACCACATGGATTGGCCCATCACCTGGCCAAGCCTGGGTCACCGCCTCCTGTGGCAGTTCTAGCACTGTAATGGCCCCAATTCCACACCCTTCTCTGTCTTTGGGCCTTTTTCCATGTGACTTTGCAACTCTCTCCACAAGGATTCTACTTCTCCATCACTCTGTCTGAGTTCGGCTTTGGCCAAATGGGATACTGCATGCAGAGGTTTGAGAAAGCGGTTGTCACTTCGGCATCTGCTCCTGGGGCTCAGCTTTGCCACAGGAACATGCTGGGCCGGCATCCTGAGGGCCGGGAGACTGGTGCAGCAGAGCCCAGATACCCTCATGGCCCCAAGGCTTATGAGAGGATCAGCCAAGACTGGAAGTCCTGCTCAGCTGAGCCCCGTCTAAACCATCCGCCTGCAGACCATGAGCCAAAGCAACGCTCTCACCCCCCCCTCACCCCTCGCCCTGCCGCGTTTCTGCCTCGGTTTGTTGCATGGGTGTGTTCACAGCGGGAGGGATGAGGCATGCATTAGTACATTTTACACTGAAATTTTAAAACTGAAATAAAGGTATATAAGTGTCACGTTTAGGAATTTATCTTTCTAGATGTGCAAAATTGTATACATTTAAGAATATTCACTGTGGCTTTGTTGGTAATCAAATAAATGTTTGGAAACAGACTAAATGTGCCTTAAGAGGGGACTGTTTAAAATAGAGTACAATCCGTATAACAACAGCAACCAACCATTTAAAAATGAGAATATTATCTATGTGGTCATGGGAAAAGGTCTTTCGAATTTAACATTAGATAAGCAAAGCAGTAGAACAGTGTGTGTGTTACACGATCCTGGCGGGGACGGGGGTAGGTGAGTGGAGGTATACATCTAAGCCCGCGTGTATATGCTGATGACTGCACAGAGTATCTCGGGATAGACCCTCAAGAAAATTGGGGACAGCTGCTCATTCCAGGGTTGATAGCTGGAGCCAACTTTTAATTTTACACCTTTTGTGACTTTAAAAATTTGAGCCATATTTTATGTAACTTAGTTAAAAAAATAATGAAGAGAAAAATGAGTTCTCACTGATTCGTGGTATAAAGAATGACCACAATTGCTTCTTAATGTGAGGGAAGAGAATGAATCTCACCCCTCCAGCAGTTCTCTACAGGAAAGCACGGGTGCCATTTGTTAAATGATAGTTCAAAGATCTGAAAGAATGAATTAATACTCCTGCCCCCCAGAAGCACGGTTGCAGCTCCTGGAACAGAGATTTTTGCATAACACCATTGTTAGAGTAGACACTGTATCAGTTCAACCTAATTTGCTGAGGGGCCCTCATCAGCCAGGTCTTCTGTCAGGAGCTGGAAACAAGAATACTCCTAAGACTCTGTCTTTGATCTTAAGATAGTCGCAGAGATGACTAACACTCAGTGATGAATTTTAGGATGCTGGAAGGCAGCAGCCATTAGGGTTGTCTTTGTGTCTGCAGCATCTAGCATAGGGTATGTGGAATGGAGGAAGGGAAGGGTGAAGGAAGGCAGGCAGTGCTGCACTGGGTTTGGACAAAGGAGACAACTCTAGGGAGGGAGGCAGCTTAAGGAGCGATGAGCTGGGTTGTTGAGCCCAGATACCCTCACGGCCCCCACGCTTGTGAGGGGATCAGCCAAATTATGCAAACCCACAGCCTCATTACCTGTCACTAAGACTATCACAAAAGGTATCACGCAAAAGGTTATTCATTTTTTAAAAGATTTATTTATGTATTTATTTATTTGAGAGTGAGAGAGTGTGTGTGTTAGTGGACTGATGGGCAGAGGGAGAGAGAGAGAGAGAGAGAGAGAGAATGCACAGGCAGACTCCCCACTGAGTGCAACGTGGGGCTCGATCCCACCACCCCTGAGCTGAAACCAAGAATTGGCCGCTTAACCAACTGAGCCATCCAGGTGCCCCGAAAAGTTGACATGAACTAAATTCCGTGGGTCAGCAGGTGGACAACTCCTGGTTCTCTGGAAGAACATGTACTTTGAGGCCAGAAAGACTTGTGTTAGAAACCAAAATTCACCATTTATCACCTAAATGCCCATAGGCAGCTCAATCTTTCTGAGCCTGTGCCTGCTCATTTGTAAATTGGAAATAATCTTACCTAACTTACAGGTTAATTGTGAGTGTTCAGGATCATTGATTCATTTACTCATTCACTGAGAAACACGGAGCCATGAGTGGGTGCCCGACATTGTGTTTGCACGCACAAAGTAGAGCTCAGTGGTTAAACCCAGCAGGTGTGAATGTAGGAGACCTCCTGGGCTCTCCATATTGCTTAGTAGCAGGTCACTCCTTCCACTCTGTAATCAGGAGGAATCAGGAAAGGGTAAGAGGGCACTTTTGTTAGTGTGAAATGAATGAAGCGAGCTTCACAAAGAAAGTGCAAGTCAGGGGTGCCTAGGTGGCTCAGTCGGATACATGTCTGCCTTCAGCTCGGTTCATGATCCCAGGGTCCTGGGATTGAGTCCCACATCGAGCTCCCTCCCCACTGAGCTCCCTCTCTCTCTATCTGCTGCTCCCCCGCTTGTGCTCTCTCTCTGTCAAATAAATAAATAAAATCTTAAAATAAAAAAGGGAAAGGGAGGTGAGTAGAAGGATAAATCCATTTGAGGCTCAATAAGTTCAGAGTTATTCAAATAGAGAGGATTTGGACTCTCATTCATAGAGACAATAGGGCCTTTGGGCAGGAGTCTCCTGTTCCTGGTGTAAGATGTGTGACTTCTTTTCAAACATAGTGGGGATGACCAAAGGCACAATCAAAAAAAGTGGAACCAGGAGTCAACGATCTTCCTCAATAGCCTGCACCAGCTTTTAGACCCTAAGCTCCCCGCTCCCTCCACTTGGCTGGGGAGGGTAGGGCTTTCACTCACCACTGAGCTAAGGAGACTGTGAGAATCGATAGGTCAAGCAACTTGCTGACCTTTTGTCACCAAGGGGTTGGGGAGTGGGGTGGAGAGTGGCTAGAATAACAAAGGAAGTGGGGACGTTGTTGGAGAAGAGTTGAAGGACCAGTGTTCTGGAGGAGAGAGAGGACAGTTGTCTAAGTGGCATTCCCTACCAGCCATGGGAGGGCCTCCGAGAGGATATCCCGAAGCCCTGGTTGGTGAGACCTTCCTCTGTGAGTGGAGGCAAGACACGTAGACCAAGGGGTCTAAGGACTGATTTATTCTAAACCCTCATACCCCAATATGTTGGGTTTGGATGAATTACAAGAGACATTGAATAATGACCTGTTTGAAACTTCTGTGTGTGGGGGCACATGTGTGCACACGCTTTGCAAAATGTTGAATAGCTGATAATAATAATCAGCATTGAGGGCAAGAATGTCCATGCCCATAAGGATAGCTCCAGATGGGCTCATGGCTGCAGGGAGACCCACTCACAGATGCCCCTGGGTGCTGAGATGCTCCCATGTGTCGTAGATGAGGGACTTATAACAGGGGCAGTGATGACAGAGCTGGCATTGGGACCTGGCCTCTGCCTCCTTTCCCAATCTTATCTCCTGCCTCTGGCCCCTTACATGCAGGGCGGTAGCCCTAGCAGGCCTTTCCCTTCTCACTCCATCATCACCTTCATACAGGATGCTCCTTCTGTCTTAGACATTTTTGCTAATTCTGTGTTCTTCAAAGTTCAGATTGCGGCAACCTCCTCCAGGAAGCCAAGGTTGGTCATCACTTCTTTCACCTGTCCATGAACACCACCCCAAGCTGGTTCCCTGCTCTCCTAAGCAGTATACACTTTACCTTAGGTTCCTCAAGTTCCTTCCTTCTCTGACTCCTCTGCTGGAGTGTGGACTTGAATATAGGTAATGGGTCTTAATATTATATATATATATAAATATTTATATATATATATATATATATAGAGAGAGAGAGAGAGAGAGAGAGTGCAAGAGGGTGGAGGTGGGCAGAGTGAGAAAGAGAGAGAAAATCTTAAGCAGGCTCCACGCTCAGCATGGAACCCAATGTGGGGCTCCATCTCACGACCCTGAAATCATGACCTGAGCCGATATCAAGAGTTGGATGCTTAATCATCTGAGCCACCCAAGCACCTCTAGATAATGGGTATTATATTGTCACATCCCCAGAACCTATGGCAGTATTTGGCATGTAGTAGGGACTCAAAAGTGGTTAGTTTGAGCGAACCAGTTACTGAATGAGTTTGGAAAATTTGACCACCACAGGAAAACTATCATTTTCAATCAGGTTTCTTTTTCAAGGAGTTTAAAGTGTTCCATTGAGATGACAGACCAGAGTCCATACTTCACCTCTTGTAGGATGGAAATGAGGGAGCAAAAGGACCTGTCCTCAGCTGCTAAAGCTACAGGGGTGTGAGAAATTGCCCAGATAAAGGGACAGAGCCAGATAGAGTCCACAAACTAATTGGTGGCTTTATGAGTTTTTCCCTGGAGGCAACAATTTCAAATGCCAATTCCAAATACTGAGAATGGTCCCTGTGGAATGGTTCTTGAAAAGCATTTTTTCAGTGAGAGAGAAGTTAACAAAGCTAGAAACACAGGACTTCGCTGAGAGGAAGTGATTCCTTTTCTTTTCTTTTTCTCTGTAGTTGAAGAATGGAAAACCCAACCCCATGCCTCTTGAAGATTTACAAACAGATGTAGCTCTCATAGCACATCCCAGCTGCTCTCTTAGAACCAGCCGCTGTGTGGCTTATAGAGAGCAGCTTGTCTACAGGAACCCACCGCCATCCTCTCCAAGGGCAGAAACCCAACCAGTTTCCTGCATGAGGTCATCCCTTCACAACAGGGCTTAAAGCTATTTGTTTTTAAAACAGCTGGTTCCAACCTCGTTCGCATCAAAATGTAAAATTCCAGAACGATTATTAGTATCTCACATAGGATAAGTGCAAACAATGGGTCAAGGCATGCGCTTGTCTTGTTCTGGTCATCAACACTGCTGAGCCAAAAGAGGCCAAAGATTGGACAGAAATGTTTTGATGAAGGAAGGGGGGAGAATTCATTCTTAGGTGGTTTTGCTAAGACCCCAGGTCAAGGACCCCTGTCTCTGACACACATACCCATGAAAGGTTCTGGAAGGCTACTGTGGCATGGTTATGAATTGAGAAGACTGGCATCCCTCAGAGGACCAGTCACCCAGAGGATTAGGCTTGTAACACAACCAGCACTGCTAGATGCAGAAAAAAGAGATTAAAATGGAATCAGGCTAAATTTTGCTGAAAACAATTTGAAGGAAATACATTTGTGCTAGCTATTGATAATGAGGGAAGAAACACAGTATTTAGCATTGACAGGTTTCATTTCAAAACTCTAGTTTCATCAACAGAGAGATGATTTGGGGCAAGTTACTACCCAGACAGAGCTTTAGTTTCCTCCTGTTTACAATGGTAGTTATGGAACCTACTACAGAGAGCCTTGGAGAAGATTCGAGGTAGTGTACAGAATGCACTCAGCACAGTGACCAACACAGCAAAGACAAGGTATAAACTGTGACATTCATAATGGCAAGGCAGTATTTTGCTTTGAAAAACTCTTTTCAAGTAACCGGGCAACTCACCACGAGTCCAGGAAACAGAGAAAGGCAGCAGGCAAGATAAAAGTGATGACAGGGCCAAGGTCATGAGATCCCATTTTATTAAGGAAATGACAAGGTGCATATGGCCTGGTCTAGTACCTTCTTCTTTATGGGCTCCTGCCATGTGTTCATGTGTTGACTAAGGTGAGGCTAAAGGTCTTTCCATATTCATAGTCCAAGAAAACTGGATTATTTCACTGTCAGATAGAAGCGCAGCCTGCTCAGAAGGGAGGTTTATTTGATCCATACTCCCTAAGGCCCCAGTTTCCCAAGGGAATTCCTCTCCATTCCTTTCTTCCCCGAGCAAGAGCTTGGTCCACACAATCAGTCTATCTTTTGGCACCTGAGAGATGCCTGGGAGCAGGTGTATCTGCTTAATGTCCAACCTGTTTTTATTGCCAATCCCAATGACAGGAGTGAGTTCAACTGACCATGGTTTTAGAGGAGTCAGAGTTTGTCATTGTTCCAAGAATACAGTTTCATAACAGCCATAAAATGAGGACTCTGTTTAGCTCAAGGATATTGAACTGGGGTGAAGAGCTCCAGCTGTGAGACGAAGGATGATAAACTTCTCAGCAAATTGGCAAGAGCATTGTTATACCAGTCTTTTGTCTTCTTGGAGAAGTCAGGAAAGACATCCAAGACACTGTGTTTGAGTTACAATAAAACGAAGATTCCCTTATCCCCTGATCCCTGACTCAGGGGTGCCTTCTTTAGGACTCCCAGTGATGCTCAGACAAATAATAGTCTTGGACTGTGTAGAAAGGGCATTTAATGAAATCCTTTCGACATGAAATGCTGAAAGCATCAACTGAAGGATATTAGCAATAAGCCTGGGGTCCAGTGTCCTGAGAACCACTCGCTGACCACCTGGTTCAGGCTTGGTTCAGGACAAACCAATACAGCCATCTCACTGTGGACACAAAAACAGTGACCCACCCCCCCCCAAAAATTATACCCCAAGGTCAGGGACGTTAAAGAGATGCACCTGAAACAGCTGGCCGAGTTGTAAAACCACCTCCTTTCAAAGACAAAAAGCATCTTTTGTTTACTGCCAGCCAGTATTTCCCATTAGAGAATCACCCCTTCACTTGCTGTCTGTCCGTCCCCATGGTTCTGCGGAAGTGGACTCCGTTCTTGATTCTAGAGGTTGAATGATCCAGGTCTAAGCCAATCAGCTCTTATTTTCCCCAGCCACTGATTGGTTGAGAGATGGGCATGTGACTCCTACAGAGCCAATGAGGTTTTCCAAGGGAATTCTGGGAAACTCTCATTGGCTGTGAAATGAGAGGGATGTGAGAACCAGGTGAGGGCTGAGGCGACTAAAGAAGGAAGCCATGGGCTGGGAAGAGGCAAGTAGTGGAACGAGGTCTTCGGGCCTTCCTCTGGCCATCCGGCCCCAGCCAGCCCTCCTGCGGACTCTCCGGTTCTGTGAGTCAGCAGCGTCCCTTTTCTGCGGGTGGGGAATTTTTGCCATTTAGGGCCCTCTATGGCCCCAGTGTCTACTCTGGCTTCTGAACACTGCGTCTTTTCACGTATTTTCTCATTTTAAAAGCAAAGTATACTTATTTTAGACAATTTCATAAACACAAAAAGGAAGAGACAGCAACTTTCCCAGGACCACACAGCTCTCGGGTGGCTGAGCCGCGATTCCGACCGGGGCTGGCCGCCGCCCGAGGCTGAGTGCCTCAGCCTGCCACCTGCTGTGGCCTCTCACAGATCTGCTAGGCCTGTTGTGGAAACCTCAGTCTCTTCCTCCCTTTCGAGGAACAAAAGCTTTTCCTCATGAGCCTATCTAATTATTCTTTTGCAAAATTGGGATAATATTATATATCTGGTTTATGTAGATTTTTAACTTAGTAATAGATTATGGACATTTCCCCAAGTCATGAAGTATTTCATAGGAACATCATTTTTTTTAAAGATTTTATTTATTTATAAAATTTTTTAATTTATTTATTTGACAGAGATCACAAGCAGGCAGAGAGGCAGGCAGAGAGAGAGGAGGAAGCAGGCCCCCCGCTAAGCAGAGAGCCCGATGCGGGACTCGATCCCAGGACTCTGAGATCATGACCTGAGCCGAAGGCAGCGGCTTAACCCACTGAGCCACCCAGGCACCACTAAGATTTTATTTATTTGACAGAGAGAGATCACAAGTCGCAGAGAGGCAGGCAGAGAGAGAGGAGGAAGCAGGCTCCCTGCTGAGCAGAGAGCCCAATGCGGGACTCGATCCCAGAACCCTGAGATCATGACCTGAGGCTTAACCCACTGAGCCACCCAGGTGCCCCATAGGAACATTATTTTTAATGGCTGCATGATATTCCATCTGAATGAATATAGCATAGTTTATTTACACATCCTTGGACTGTTGGACCTTCAGGAGATCGATACTGTTTTTAAAAAAGAAAATAGGTGGAGCAAGTAGATTTTTAAGGCAAGTGAAATTGGCGGGGGGGGATAACACGTCTGGCATTTGTCAAAGCCCATAGACTATTCCACAAAAAGAGTGAACTCTAATGTAAGCTATGTACTTTAGTCAGTAATAATGTCTTAATATTGTGTCCTTAGTTGTAACAAACACACCACGTCCGTGCAAGTTATTAATGATCAGAGAAACTGGAGGACAGCAGTATCTTGGTTCTGCTCAGTTTTTCTCCAGACATAAAACTTTTTCATAAAATATTCTATTCATTAAAATTAATTGATCAACAGTCTAAACAAACAAGCAAACAAAAAGCAACTTAAATATAAACTTCTCACCAGTTCTGATTCTTTTCTTTTTTTAAAAAAAGATTTTATTTGTGCGACAGAGAGAGAGTGCATACAAAAGCAGCCAGAGGGAGAGGAAGAAGCAGGCCCCTGGCTGAGCAGGGAGCACAATGTGAGACTCTATCCCAGGACCCTGGGGATCATGACCTGAGCCCAAGGTAGATGCTTAATGACTGAGCCACCCAGGCACCCCATATTTTCTTCTGTTGAATTTGTAAGAGTAGAATTACTGAAACAAAGGTTAAGATATTATACACATAGTACAATGATTTCTTTACAGGAAAAAAAAGTACCACTTTACATACCACCAATGTGTTAAGGAGTGTCTAGTTCATTCAATTCTTGTTAACACTGAAAGGTATTGAGTTTTTAAATCTTTGCAGATTTAATGAGAAACTCATGATGCCTACTTCTGATTTGCCTATTTTCCTTAACTATAAAAATCAAAACAATATGTTAGAGGTTAATCGTACAGAATAAGTATTTCAGAAATAGAAAAAAGTTCTTGAAAAATGTAGCATCACAAATCAGTGGGCAAAAAAGGACAGTTTCTCAGGATGAAGTGAGAACCGCATCTCATACCTCATCCTGTGGTCCTTAAGCATGAGTGTACATCCAAATCCCCTGGAGGGTTTCTTCAAACACAGATTGTCCAAGAATCACACCTTGAGAAACAATCCCTCATACAACCAACTCTAGAAAAATACAAAGGGTGAATGAAAAAAAGAATCAAGTATCTCTCAATCCGTGACACATCAAGAGTGTAAAACTCATGGAGATAGATTACCTTAATAGTATGATTAATATATTGTTTATTATGTACTTATAGAAATTTATGTGTTACGTAATTGTATTACAGAACGTATGTTCTTTTTGTGTACTTTTGAAAGGATTACAGATCTTAATGGTATCTTAAGCATAAGGTCCACATTACCATAAAGGCAACCTCAATATATATTTTGAGGAGGGAGGAGGGGCAGAGAGAGGGGGAAAGAGAGAATCTTAAGCAGGTTCCATGCCCAGTGTGGAGCCTGATGCAGGGCTCGATCTTATGACCCTGAGATCATGACCTTATCCGAAATCGAGTCTGACACTTAACCAGTTGAACAACCCAGGCACCCCTCAACATATTTTTTTCCCTCAACATATTTTTAATAGTAGAAAAGGGATTGATCACATTTTCTGCCCAAAATGCAATAAATCTAGAAATGAATGAGTGGAAATTAATGATGATAACATCCCAGCCACTTGGGAAATATATCACTCTCTCTCTCTCTCTCTCTCTCTCAATACATATTTGCTAAAACAACAATGATGAGATTGCTGCACACCAAAATGTACTGTATTAAAGCTACGGTGTTCTCAGGGGAAAATCTATAGCTGTAAATTCTCCCATGACTAATGAAGAAGAATGACACCAAAGAGCTACAGAACTCAAAAATTTGGGAAAAGAATATCAAACCTAGAGCAGAAGGAATTAAACATAAAAAGCATGAAGCTGAATTGAAACTAAAAAACCTAAGAGCAGTAGAATTGATTAACTCAAGAGACAGAAAGGAGAAAAAAGACAAGTCATAATCTACCTGAATCAAAGAAGCAGAAAGAGTAGAAAAATGCAAATATCCAAGATTAGACCAAAGAGAAAGCCAGAAGTCACAGATGCAAGGGAAAGAGCTCAAAGTATTAGAAGATACTTTGTAAAGCTGTGGAAATAAATTTACAAACTGACATGGACCATGATTCTAGGATTAAAACCTTTCCTCCATGAGGAAGAAACAGGACAGCTAAAATAAGCCACAAGATGAACATGAAGGAGCCCATCCCTAGGGAGGCCGGGCCCATAGAGCCTCCTTGGCTCCAACCGTCAAAGAACAGAGAACACAGAAACTATTTAAATTGTTGCAGAACTCAGAAAGAAGGACTGTTTCTCAATGCTCTATTGTTTTTACAAAGCCAGAAAAGCACTGTGACAAAACCTATCAAAGATTCCCCAAAAAGAGAAAGAAAACCATAGACTTCATTTCACCTGTAAATCCTAAACAATGTATTAGTGAGTAGAAAATCCAGCCATACCAATGACCGGCCGGTCTTTGTCATTGTGATCCGTAACATCTGGCCAAGCCAGCCCGATAAACCAAAACAAAAGGTGTATGTATTAGAGAGTAGCAAGCAAAACTGTCATTACTCGAAAAAAAGATGATGATATACCAGAGAAAACTCGAAAGTAAACAGAAAACTATTCAAAACAATAACATGACTCTAATTCCAAAACAAATAGGAAAAAGTAGTAACTTTCATAAGAACCAGTTAGAAAGTATAGTGACTAAACAATTCTATTCATAATAGCAATTTATATGTATATGTGTGTATATATATAGATATTCTCTATAAAGAAATATATATATAAGTATTCTCTATAGAGAATCTCTATAAATATTTCAACAACAAAGCCTTTAGATGGACAATAAAGAGACTGGAGAGGCAGGCCTGGCAGATACACTGTCTTTGTGAAGTCAGGAAAAAAAGCAGGTGTTAGAATTCTAAGACTTGACAACAGAATTTCTCCTGGGAGAGAAGAGTGCTTTTGTTAAGCCAACACCTTTGGAAAGGTAGTGCCTGTACTTTGCTATAAAGGGTAGTTAAGATGGTGAGATGGGGTTGGAGGAGAGTAAGCCAGGAAGGGGAGAGATCAAAGGGGCCCAGCTGGAACTTAACAAGAAAGTGAGAACCCTCTTCCTGTGAGAGTACAAGTAAAGGCTTTTAAGAGTAAACATGGAAGGGGCGCATGGGTGACTCAGTCGGTTAGGTGTCTGCCTTCGGCTCAGCTCGTGATCCTGGGGTCCTGGGATTGAGTTTTGCATCAGACTTCTTGCTCAGCGGGGAGTCAGCTTCTCCCTCTGCCTCTCCTCTCACTGGCTCTCTCTCTCTCTCTCTCTAAAATAAATAAATAAAAATCTTAAAAAGAAAAGAAGTAAGCCTGTAACTATGTCCAATATTTAGTTGAAAGTCATTGGTTCTATTTCATTATCATGTGAGCCGTTTGTGTACCCTCTGCATCTTTGATGATGAAAGTAGCAGTGGTGGTTGGGGTGATGATGATAATGGCCCATGTTTATTGAGCATCTACTTTCTACACAATGCACTAAGCATTTAAACTGTTTATATCATTTAATTATCAGAGAAATCTATTTCCCATCACAGATGAGGAACTCAGGCAGAGAGAACTTAAGTAACTTGACCAAGTGCCCAGCTTGCCAGTGGAGTTGAGCTGTTGACCCAGACATTCCAACTTGAGAGCTCAGACTGTAACACTACCCCGAAGCCGTCTATCTAGTGGGCTCATGGCCTTGAGTTAGTGCCAGCGAAAAGATCAGATGGTCTCCAGTGGGGTGCCGTGGACTGGAGCAGGGACAAATGTGCACGGGTCAGAGCCAGAGCAGAGATCAAAAATTCCATGGCAGCCGAAAAGTGGAACTGGCTTGGGGAAAAATAAACACCAAACCCCTCCACTGCCCCAAAACCCCAGAGAAACTGAGAAGCATGTTGGGACTCTATCAGGCGTGAGATGGCGTGTTGAGACAATTTCATTACATCTTAAAGTAAACGATTACTTCAGCTGGCTGCATAATATAAATTCATCCACGAGGCTGAAATATGGTTTATAATTATTAAAATGCCAGTGTTGGGTAAACAAATCTGTAAAATTAAATTCAAGCACTCCCAGATTCCAAGGGGATTCTTTAATTTGCCCAAATTATTAAAAATATATTTAATAGAATAAATTTGTACTGATGGCCAAGACAGAGCTAAAAAGAAGTGTTAAATTGTTCGGGGTTTTTTCCTGTTGAGTTGTAGGAATGCTTTATATATTTTGGGTATTAACTCCTTATCAGATATATAATTTGCAAATATTTCCTGCCATCCATGAGGTTGCCTTTTCACTTTGTTGGTTTACTTTACTGTGCAGAAGCTTTTTAGTTTGATGTAGTTCTACCTGTTTATTATTTTTTTTCTCTTATTGCCTTTGATTTTGGAGTCAGATTTTTTTTAAAGATTTTATTTATTTGACAGAGAGAGATCACAAGTAGGCAGAGAGACAGGCAGAGAGAGAGGGGGAAGCGGGCTCCCCACTGAGCAGAGAGCCCGATGTTGGGCTCGATCCCAGGATTCACCTGGATCATGACCTGAGCTGGAGGCAGAGGTTTTAACCCACTGAGCCACCCAGGCACCCACGGAGTCAGATTTTTAAAATCATCACTAAGACCTATGTCAAAGAGTTTCTCACCTATATTTTCTTCTAGGACTTTTCTGGTTTCAGGTCTTATAATCAAGTCTCTAATCCATTTTGAGTTCATTTTTGTGTATGGTGCAAGATGTGGTTCAGCTTCATTCTTTTGTGTGTGGCCGACCAGTTTTCCAGTGCCATTTGTTGTGGAGACTGTCCTTTCCCCACCATATATTCTTGGCTCCTTTGTTGTGAATTAATGGACAATACCTACATGAGTTTATTTCTAGGATCTCTCTTCTATTTTATTGATCTATGTGTTTGTTGTTGTGCCAATACCACTCTGTTTTGATTACCATAGCTTTTCACTACAGTTTGAAATCAGGGAACATGATGCCTTCAGCTTTGTTCTTCTTTCTCAAGATTGTCTTGTCTTCTTGGGGTTTTTTGTGATTCCATCCAAATTTTAGGATTGTTCATCCTATTCCTATGAAAAATATCATTGGAATTTTGATTGACATTGAATCTGTAGATTATTGTGGGTAGTATGGACATTTTAACAATATTTACTCTTTCAACCTGTGAGCACAGCATATCTTTCCACTTATTTGTGTCTCCTTCAATTTCTTTAATCTGTGTTTTATAGTTTTTAACGTATAGGTCTTTCATCTGCTCGACTAGTTTTTTTCTAGTTATTTTACTATTTTCAATGCAATTGTAAATGGAATTGTTTTCTTAATTTCTCTTTCTGATCATTATTAATGTGTAGAAATGCAACAAATTTTTGGTTAGTGTTTTTGTATTTTCTACTTTACTGAATTTGTTCTAATAGCTCTATATAGTTCATATATATATATTTTTTTCTATGTAGTTCTAGTAGTTCTATAATAGAACTATAGTTCTATTAGTTCTAATAATGTTTTGGTGACGTCTTTAGGGCTTTCTATATTTATCATATAATCTGCAAATATTGACAGTTTTACTCTTTTCTTTTTAATTTGGATATCTGTATTCTTTTTCTTGTCTAATGGCTCTGGTTAGGACTTCCAAAACTATGTTGAATAAAAGTGGTGAGAGTGGCCAACCCTGTCTTGTTCCTGAACTTAGAGGAAAAGCGTTTACTTTTTCACCTTTCAGTATGATGTTAGTTATGAGCTTGTCATATATGGCCTTTATCATTTGGACACACATTCCCTCTATACTCATTTTGTTGAGAATTTTCATCATTAGTGAATGTTGAATTTTAACAATTTTTTTTCTGCATGTACTGAAATTGTCGTATTATTTTTATCCTTCATTTTGCGAATGTAGTGTATCACACTGATTTGCAAATGTCGAAGCTTTCTTGCATCTCTGTAATAAATCTCACTTGATCATGGCATATGATTCTTTTAATGTATTGGTGAATTTGTTCTGCCAATATTTTGTTGATGATTTTTGCATCTATGTTCATCGTGGATATTGACGTATAATTTGTTTCTTTGTTTTAGTGGTGTCTGTCTGGTTTTGGTATCAGAGTAATAATGGCTGTGTAAAATGAGTTTTAAAGTATTTCCTTCTTCTCCATTTTTTGGAAGATTTTGAGAGGATTGGTATTAATTCTTTGAATGTTTGGCAGAATTCATCAGTGAAGCCATTTGCTCCTGGACTTGTATTTGCTGGGAGGTTTTTGATTACTGATTTAACCTTCTTACTATTAATCACTCTCTTCAGATTTTCTATTTTTTCATGATTGAGGTTGGGAGGTTGTATATTTTTAGGAGTTTACCCATTTCTTCCAGGTTGTCCAATTTACTGGTTAATTTAAAAATTAACTGAGGATCTACATAGACTTTTTTTAAAGGAAGACATATAAGGATGCCTGGGTGGTTCAGTCCGTTAAGCATCTGCCTTCAGCTTGGGTCATGATCCCAGGGTCCTGGGTTCAAGTCCTCCATCCGGCTCCTTGCTCAGCGAGGAGCCTGCTTCTCCCTCTGCCTGCTGCTTCCTTGCTTGTGTCCTCTCTCTCTCTCTCTCTCTCTGGCAAATAAATAAATAAAGTATTTTTTAAAAAAATAAGAGAAGACATACAGATGGCCAACAGGTACATGAAAAGATGCTCAACAAGTATTGGCAAGAATGTGGAGAAAGGGAAACCCTTCTGCACTGTAAGTAGGATGTAAACTTGTGTAGCCACTGTGGAAAACAGTATGGAAGTTCCTCAAAAAATTGAAAATAAAACTTTCCTATGATCCAGCAATCCCACTTCTGGGTATTTACACGAAGAAAATGAAAATGCCAATGCAAAAAGCTATATGAATTCTCATGTTCATTACAGCATTATTTACAAGAGCCAAGGTATGGAAACAACCTAAGCATCCATGATGGATGAATGGGTAAAAAGAGATGGTCTAATATCTATAGTGGGATATTATTCAGCTACAAAAAGGAATGAAATCTTGCCATTTGTAGCAACATGGATGGAACTTGAGGGCATTATGCAAAGTGAGATAAGTACAAGACTATGATTTCACTAATATGTGAATTTTTAAAGTTAAAAAAATAAAAAGCTTATGGGTCTTCCTCTCTTAGGCCGAGATTGATGACTACAGAGAACAGATTGGTGGTTACTGGATGCAGGGGTTAGGGGAGGGGCAAAATAGGTGAAGGGTGTCAAAAGGTACCGACTTCCAGTTAGGAAATAAATAAGACCTGGGATGTACCCTACAGTAGCTATAGTTAATTAATACTGTAGTGCATATTTGAAAGTCGCCAAAAGGGTAGATCTTTAAAATCCTCATCACAGGGGCGCCTGGGTGGCTCAGTGGGTTAAAGCCTCTGCCTTCAGCTCAGGTCATGATCCCAAGGTCCTGGGATTGAGCCCTGCATCGGGCTCTCTGCTCTGCAGGAAGCCTGCTTCCTTCTCTCTCTCTCTCTCTGCCTACCTCTCTGCCTACTTGTGATTTCTCTCTCTCTGTCAAATAAATAAAATCTTAAAAAAAAAAAAATCCTCATCACAACAAAAAAGAGTAATAATTGAGCTGGTCCCGGTGGGGGAGGGGGAAGCCAGACCTGCTCTACACTGGAAGACTCTCTAAGGCAGCATCAGATGCCTCTAGAGGAGGAATGAAGGTAGCGCAAAACCCAAACCAACCCAAAAGAAATGGGTGTCTGGGAAGCTGCCTCCGCCATTGAGCACCAGGCGGAAATGCAGAGCCCCAGCCAGAGGCAGGGTAAGTGGGGGCGCACCAGGCAGGGCTGAGCACGGGGCTGCCGTTCCGGGCAGGGGGCCGGAGGACAAGTGAGCTTTCACCTTTTGGAATGCCCCATTGTCATCAGTCCACAGAACCGTGGCGGACAGAAGTCCTGCCTCCAGGTGGGAGATGGAAGGCCCTGCTGTAGAGGATGCGCCCGGCCCAAGAGAGGAAGACCTGCCGTCCCGCCAGAAGCCTGCGGTTCTCAGACTTCACCCTCAGGCTCAGAGCTTCCAGTCAACATATGCTTCCTATCCCCGGGGCGGTGAGCTATCACGCTGCCCTCGGGTCCCCGCTCGGTCCCCTGCTTTGGAGTCACAGAGGCTGGCCTGCTGCGCCTGGCCTGTGGACCCGGGAGCTGACGTCCCTGCTGGCCAGGAGCTTCTCTGCCTCCTCTCTAGGCCCACCTCCAGTAGGGCGACAGTGGCTGTAGGATTTCCCTGCTGGTTTCCACCTGGGCCTCTCCCCTCTCAGAGGGGAACACCCGGCCTGCTGCGGGCACTGCTCCAGGAGGAGGGCCCAGCTGCCTCCCCCTTGGCTGCCCAGCATCTCCGCAAGACCTCACAGGCAAGCAAGGCCCCCGTCACACTGGAAGAACACCAATACCCTGCAAGAGAGGCCATAGACTCAACAAGGGAGAAGGCTAAAATCCAAGTAAATTGAGTTACGAGCATAGAGCAAGACTTATTTAAAAGGTATAATCATCAGAGGCTTAAGAGTGGGCCTTACTCCTCTACAAACAAGAACATGCTGGTATAATTAGGGATCTTAGAAGTTAACTGTAACAATCACAATTAAAAGGACCAAGTGACAAGCCCACCCTAAGTTTGAATGATTGAGCTCAAGGATCAAACCAAGGATTTCTTTTCTCCAGAACACAGTTCCAAAGGACACGAAGGGAGAAGGTACGAAAGGAAAGAGTCTTAGAGGCCAGATTCTCACATCTCATTCTTTTAAGAGATTCGCAGAAAAAGCAAACCAGAGAGGAGAAAAATAATCTGAGTTATTATTTCAAATTTCCCAGAGCTTAAGAAGAGACACAAGTCTTCAGATTCAAAGGTGCCACGGAATCATATTCTGGGACTTCCCTGAAGGTTTATAAGACTTAAAAAAAAGTGCTTCAACTTCCTTAAAGAATTGGCTCTGTGCTTATTCTGTTTTTCCATGCATTTAAGATATAATAAGTTCTCACATTTTTTACAAGTCCCTCCACACATATTTACCACTTGGCGGTCTTATCATCCCTTGCCTTGATTTCTGAGTTCCTGTGTCAAATCTCTGACTTACTACACTTTGCCCCTCCCTGTGGCTTTGCTCTTTTAGCTCCCAAGGCAGATCTACACAGTCACTGTTTGATCTGTTAGGATTTTAGTCTCTAAGAGGCAAGCATATATGAGTTCAAGGGAAGGAATATCACCAACAGGGCGCTCTATTTAAATGTGAGTCTTCGCCCTGGAATATCCTGCTGGTGTTTTAGCATAACTGTTCCAAGGATCATTTCTGCCAGACTCCAGTGTGCCTCAGAGGAAATTATCACTGCCCCCTCATAACTTTTTGGTTGTCGATTTTGGTGCTTATCAGGTAAGAGTCCACAGGTGCACACATGAGTCTGCACAAAGTAGGACAATTGTTGGGACGGGGGTGGGGGGGACCAGGTCCCCATGTCTAAATTCAAGCTACATATGGAACATCTAAAGCACAGGTCCAATCACACATCTTGCAGGACAAATCTGTAGACAGGTCGTAGAAATATTTTGTTTGGCCCACATGGTATTTTTTTAAAGATTTTAATTGGTTGCTGGAAAATCAGTCTCAAGTGCCTGCAAGGCAATAGCAGTGAATGTTCCCTTTAGCCAGAGCATGTGCTCACCCCAACTACCACACACCAACATAAATGGCAGCAAAGCAGCTCAAACTACATTATCTTCGTTAAGCAAAGCAGAGAATCACTCCACACTCATCCATTCAACACACTTAGTAGACACCTGCTGTATGACAAAGAGGATGCCAAGATGGGTAAGACCATAGGTTACCTGAGCAGAAAGGACCTTAGAGATCATTTTCATCAATTTCCAGATAGAGAAATAAAAACTCCGTGATGTCAAAACCTTTGCTCAATTTCAAACACCAGCTGGTGGCAAAGCCAGAAGAAAAATCTAAGCTCTTAACGTACTCAAGCGTTGTTATATGTGGTTGACTTCATCGCACTTATTCTAATCTGTCTTTAAAAAGCGCAGTGGAATAAAAGGTAATCGGATATTAAAAAGAAAACAATTCAGTTAGTCAAAAGGTAGGGGGCGATTTTTAATAAATAGTACTTTGTATGACCTCAGTTCCTTATAAAATGTCTTGTGGAGATTATTGTTCTACCATTGAAAAGGATATTCTATGTACATAGAGACTTGAGTATTTATTTTTTTCAAATCTTAACATTTTTAAAGGATAGGTGAAACTTCACAAACATCAAGGAATTCAATATGAGGAAGGAATTTGGACTGTTTATGGCTTTTCTCACCACTTGGAAATGGTATACTACTCCAGGGTCTGTGGATCTCTGGCTTGGAGGTGCTGTTGTATGGAATTCTTAAAAGAATTTCTTACCATTACCTTCCTGTATTTTTATGTTGAGTGTTGTGGGGCATGGTGTGTTGACAGTGGTCCGTTATTCACAGATGAAAGCCATTCTGCTCTGAATTGGATCTAGCACCCCTTTGGAAGGAACCAGAGAAGAAGGCCTTTGCTGCGAAAGGCGCACATTTGCTTTTAACTACATAGTAGAAAAGCAACACAAGGGACTCCTGAGTCACATTCTAAGAGACAAGTAGCTGGCACAAATTGCATGGCTCAGTCTGTTTATCTTTCTATCAATCTATCATCATCATCATCATCTATCTACATATCTATCATCTAAGTTTCTATCTAAAGAGGTTAAGTTTCTCATGAGCTTCTCTCTTGAATTATTCCTCCTGCTGCTTTGCCTGTTTCCCTGCTCTGGCCTGAACTGCACACACAGCTCTGGGCCTCTTCCATTAGATCACGCAGTTTTATGCAGTCCCACGCCATCTTGCCCAAATCGTTCAACCTTTGATTAGAAGGTATTGGTTTGTGTTTCCTAGAAACCTGGGATCTCTGCTAAAGTCTTCGATATCTGAGCCCCATCATAATAGATGAAGGAGGAAGGGCTTGGTGGAGGTGAGGTTTCGCTTGCAAGGCTAGAAAGTAAGGCTTCAGGTGGTCATGGTTGAGTCCAGTCTACCAACTGGGTGCCTCTGTTACACAGGATGAATGCTCAAGGTCAGTCTTCCCTGTTTGTTTAACCTTAGCCTTTTCCTGCAGCCAGGTTACTGTGCTTCTGTCCTCTAGACATCTGTACATCCTCACCTCCACGCATATGCTTATTTCTCTGCTTCCCATACTCCGGCTTCATGGGAGTACTCCGTTTCCTAAACCCACTGTGGACACTCATGCGTTCGACCCTTTCTGCATGCCGTTCCCTCTGTCTGGCACATCCTTCCCGATCCTCTTTGCTTCATGTGGCTTTCGCTGCCCTCATGACCCACAGGGAGTTTTGGTCACCCTTGCTTTGTGCTTCCACAGTGTGAGCTTCTAGATCAGTAAAAGCCTCACCTACTTAGACCACTGCATCTGGTCAGGGTCTGCTTGCCTTTGACCATGACTCCCTCTGGAGTAGGCCCTTCCTGAAGACAGAGATGTCGTCAGTGTCATCAGTTCTTTCGTGTCTCTGGTGCTGCTACATGAGAAAGTCTCATTTCAAAATGAATAAGAGCATGATTGTCAAGGGTGGTCTCAGACCTGTTCATAAGGGTTTCCTTTTCCATTGAGTTGTTTTCTGAACACTTTTCTGATTTTTAAGGGTCTGTCCTTAACAAATTCAGTAGATCTTTCTTACTCTAATCATTGTCAATTGCCCACAATTTCACTAACTTCCCATGATCAGAGCAAAGGGAGGGACTTCTAATTTTACCATCAAGCATCTGCCTTGCAATGGATTTTCAGAGAAATCACTTCCTCCACTTTATGTAACCTTAATTACAATAGGTTAACCAGGTGCAAATAAAAGTACTCATGAAGGCTCTCATTTGCCCTATGAGAAAAAGTGGCCATAATCATGATAGAGGGGTGAGGTTTTCTTTGCCATACAGGCTACAAGAAACTCATAAAGTAAGAAAAGAAACTCCTCTAACTCAGAATTATAGCTCCATTGAGCCAATTGGCATAGATCCCACAGTACATTCAGACGGGATCACCTATTTGCGCTATGCACAAAATCAAACAATAACATGCAGCAAACCTCAAACCCAAAGTCATGAAGATGAAAAGAGAGTCTCCAGATTTTCCCTCCCCACCACCTCCTCTCTGCCCTCCCAAGATAATCCCAAAATTGCCATCCTGGCACCGGGCTGGTGTGAGAAAGTCTTGGGAGACCAGCAGAGAGCAAGTTGTTCCAGACACCTGGCAGGGTGGACGTGAGGGCTGGTGAGGGACATGCCACTTGACGTTATTGCCATAGACTCCAAATTTGGATCCTTTTCACAGTTTTGCGAAGTCCGGATAAGGTTTGGAATTCTTTTTTTTGTAATTACTTTCTTGGCCGAGAGACTATGGTTCTTTGAATGAGATGCTGCCCACGTGGGGTCCGGGATTTAGAAGGGTTACAGAAACAATGGTGCTCCCCGCTGGGTTGGCTCACAGACTTATCTGCTGAAACATGCCTACTGTATACTGCACAGGCATTCTCCTAAGGGAAGATAATTACTATGAGAACGAAAAGGAAAGTAGGAAATGACACGTAATCTATAAAATAGTTTCTGAGAAGAAATCTATTCCTGCTTGGCACAAGTAAAAGGATCTTTTTTGTTGCCAGAAGAAAGTCAAGGCTGGTTTTTAAGACTACGAAAACCTCAAAGTTTTGCCTGGAGGAATTTCCTTCTACAGGAGAATTCTGAAAATCTGGACTTTGATCTGCCGTGTTTGATCCATGGAGAAGCAATATCGTCAATATCTCAGGGTTCAGCGGAGTACCCCATTAACCTGACATCACAGTGAAATGATTACTTCTGCTTAAGCAGAGGCATATTTAAAACGAGACAGAAGCCTTCCACCAAAGGCATCTCATGCATCCTAAACCATCCCATGTGGTGGACAAAAACCATTCTCGATAAACTGAATAATCCAGCTGGTCTACCAAAGTGCCCACTGATGACAGTATAGACTGGGGGTTTATCCCGTGCTTGCCAAAGCCTGCTGCGGGGGGCAGGCTGTAGGCCACCTCTGAACCCTCCATCTCAACAGCACTTATTGGTAGTAAAATCTGTTTTATATCTGGGGCCACCTTGAACAAAGGTGGCTGTAGCTGAAAAAAAAGATGTTTGAAAACCAGGAGAAGCTCAGCCATCACTGCAGATGGAGCCTGTTTTCAAACGATGTCAGTTACTTGGAACCCAGCACACTTTTCCCCTCTCCCAGAATCAATATTAAAGATCACACGAGGGACCCCAAACAGGTCCATAGAAGTCTGTTTGTTACCCAAAGTGTCCTGGAAAAGGCAGGACAGATAGCGGAATGGCCACTGCAAACGGGTGTTCTCGAAGCAGGAGGCTTGCTCTAGCTCTCGTAAGGGAAAGAAAATATTAGTAATGATAAGTAATATTATTTATTGACCACGCTGTATATGCCAGCCTGTCTTCTGGGTGGTTTCTATGAGTCATCTTGTGTGTTATTAATTAGAGTTGACCCTACTGAGTTCTTTCTGTGTGCCAGGCACTTTTCACAGATTTTTCTCATTTAGGCTTCTCAATAACCGATTTTATAGACAGAAAAACTAAGTCAGAGAAGTTGACTAATTTGCTTTCATTTGTTTGTGTTTCGATCATGTTTTTTTAACAGCTGGCAGAGTGCTTGCTTTCAAGCCCTGTGCCCCAGCTGGGCCCTGTACCTACAGAATGGCACTTTGGGCCACGACAGGAAGGGGAACAGACCAGAGGGTAAGGCCAGCTGGCAGTGAGGCATCGGGGCTGGGAGACATAGCAGGCTTATAGCCCGAGTCTCCACTTACCTGCTGTGGGAGCTCAGCGAGAGGGTAGCTTCTCTGAGCCATTGTCCTCGTCTGTTTACCAGGGATAACAGTAGGGTCCATCTCTTGGGGCCTCAGGGAGGACTAAGTATACTTTCAGGGAGGCATGAAATGTCTTAGCATGGTGCCAGGTGCCTGGTAGCTCTCTGAGTCACTGAGTTAAGAGCTCTAAGCCTTACCTTAGCCAATAGGGACTCCTGACCCACACAAGACTCAGGCCACTTTTGGTGATTTCTGCAGAGGCCTAATTATATCATCTAACCTCACAGTAGGAAAAGTCCGTTATGTCCAGGATATAAAAAATGGTGGGTAGGGGGCTGCCTCCCTCCAGTTCAGTTCCATGGTGGTAAATTTGAGCCCCGGGGCATCCAACCCCCTCCGTCTTTTCTAGATTGTCTAGAAACTCCTAAAGAAGTAAGCAGGGCCTTGAAGCAAACACTGCAGAAGAATGGCCATGTCATCTTTCCTGATGACAGTGTGAGTGAAGGCCTAGACATGGGTCTGGGTCACAGGCCGGCATGTCTCCGGGTAAGGGACAAGGGTGGCTTTGAAAGGCCTCTATCCAGGGCACTTGAGGTCTGCTTGTTGCAAAGGCCTGTGGGATGGGGCTTCTCCAGAAGGTCTTACTTATATCTTTCTCTTGTTTCTTCTCAAATGTTATGAGTGAGGGGAGAGAGAGCTTATCTTTAAAATGAAAACATGTTTTGTGAATCCACGAAGGGAAAGATTGGAAAGGGATTGAGAACTGCCTGGTGGAGAAGTATGTCTTTGAGTAAGATAAACTGATGAAGGGGCACCTGAGCGGCAGTCAGTGGCGGTCAGTTAAACGTTTGCCTTCGGCTCAGGTCATGATCCCAGGGTCCTGGGATCTGGAGTCCTTGCTCAGCAGGGAGCCTGCTTGTCCCTCTGCCCCTCCCCTTGCTCGTATGCACACGCTCTCTCTCCCTCCTTCTCTCAGATAAATAAATAAGTGAAATCTTAAAATGATAAATGGATGGAATTCTCCAAAGACAGTAGGCCACAAGCTGAAGGCAACCCAGCGCTCCAACAAAAGTGTGCAAGTGTATGTACATAAGTTCATTATGACTGGAACAATAGAAAGGAATACAGCACACAATTTATGAAAGATAAAATATTCAGTAGTCTTAATTGTAAATCCCTTACACCTTACACTTTCAAGGTGACCTTCGTTTATTGCAAAATCCAGTCTTTGTAATTTATTATTCAAGAGTGTCTCAAAATCAGACTATGAATAAACACTCAAATACAGTTTGAATCAGCAAAGTCTGCTGTGTCACCGATGATGAGCGTACTTCCAGTGACCATCCAACAACGCATGCTGGTTGCTGTTTTCCATGAGACAGACGGGACACCATGAAGACACCTAGTGGAACTTCACTCATTTGTCAGTGATGTGACCAACTCCTTTGCTGAATCAAATAATAGTTTTCTAATACTGCGAGAGAATTTTGTTGATTCTTTTATACTATTCACAATGTAAGTGTTAAATACAACAACCTCACATTTAACTGTATTACTAACATTTTCTCAGGCATTCTCGTACATCAGGACAACAACAGTAGCTCACACTGGTTCCTGTGTTGTAAATACTCTTGTCATGGCCATTTCAGGCTACTCAAATGACATCGCTCAGTGATGCCCAGCACTACCGTTACACTATATTTCCCCCAAACAGATACAATAGATGCAAATATAAATAATATTAAAGAATAAATTTATAAATAGTAAAAGTAAATATATAATTGTGGATGAAGTGTAAAAGAGCTAGGAAGTAATGGGTTTTGAGTATTTATTACCTTTGACTGTAAGACTAGAATGCATTTTACATATACCTTAATTTTTCATATGATTTTCTTTAGCCGGATCACCAAATTCTTGAAAACCTAGGACCGACTAGTGGTCCCGGGCAGGGGGGCCTCCACTGCACACTGGCTGAGGGGGTGGGAAGACTGGCAGGAGGCCTGAGGGAAAAGGCCAGGCTAGGCCACTGCTCCTGGAGGCAGAGCTGAGACCCAGCTGGGGGAGCAGGTGCCGAGAGTGCGCTAAGCTGTGGGGAATGGACCGTGGCTTGCAGAAAGCCATCTTGACCAAAACCAGGAAAGCGAAACCCAGGGAGCACCAGTTTGCCCTAGGGTGGTTTGGCATAGAGGGATTGCGCCCTCTTTGCATTGCTAACTCCTGCCTCGAAGCTTCTCACCTCTGTGGACCTAGCCTGAAGGCCACCCCTTCGTTTGCCACCCGTCGGTCCCCTCCCCCTCAGCATCACGCATGCCCACACAAGTGCATCTCTGACCTCGGCCTCCCGGCAGAACACGAGCCTCTTGAGGGCAGGCACCGCCTGGTTTCCTGCCTTGTCCTTAGCGCCCAGTGCCCAGCGTGGCACTTGGGAGGTGCCCAACCCCCTCCTCTATGAGCCATCAAGTTAGATGGCTGATTCCAGTCTGGTAATGATGCCAGACATGGCCCTCCTCAACCTTATCTTGGGCCCCAGCTTCCTGTTTGGGTTCAGGTTGCAGATTAAAGGTGCAGGTGAGTTGCTTGGCCTTATCAACTGGGCAAACTTAGCCCGGTCACTTTCCAGATTAAAGAATCTAGGGGAGGGGATGTTTGGGCATGAGTCATAGAGGGAACCTCTTACTTAGGCTGGTTTCCTTAATCTCAAAGCCGTTTTGTTTTCTCATTGATGCATTCCTTCCTTCATGCTTTCTTCCATCACTTAACAGCTTTTCACACCAACTCTGTGGCAGGCCCTGCATAAAGGTCTCGGCACCTGATACCTTCTCAGTGACCAACAGAGCAATATTTGTAAATAAGTCTTCCGGAATTAGTCAGACGTGGCTTCAGATTCTGGGTCTGTACTGATTGCTGTGAAAATCTGGGCACGTTCTGAACCTCCCCGAGCCCCAGTATCCCTCCTTGGTGCAAAAGGCTAATCAAGTTGATCTTGCAGGGCTACTGTGGGGGCCACAGGTGATGAATTATTTAAAACAACCAGCTCCAAGTTGGAGCTCCCGGCTTGTTGGTTGTGAGCCCACTCCGCACGCCTGCCCAGCTCCAGCACAGTTCTGAGCAGCTCGCACACCTCTTTTTCCAAAGCATTTTCTCTGTCGAGCGTTAAGCCATTGGAAGACCTGCCAGTCCTTCAGTGTCCTTCAGAATTTCTCAAGGTGCAGAGTCCAGACCACCAGCATCAGTCACCTGGGGAGCCTGTTCACATGCAAATTCCTGGGTTCCTGCAAATTTCTGGTTAGCTTTCTAGAATCAGAACCTCTGGAGGCTCTGCAGACGGCATCGCGAACACGTTCCTGAGGCCGGAATGCCTGTACTGGATACTCCTAGCCTCTGAGAGGTCCTGTGGCTGCAATGGTTGATGCCAGCCACAGAGACTTGGCTTGCAGAAAAAGCAGAATCTGAAAGCCTGGGTGCTTAGCCAGGAGCCTGGAAGAGAAGGCATGAAGCTCTGTGATGAGGTGGGCACAGCTGAGCTGTGGCGAGAGGGTTGGGAGGGGGGGTGCCACAGTGTCCTGGCTGGGCAGGAGCAAGCAGACACGCCCTGAATCTGGGGGTGGAAACCCGCCCCGCCCCCTGCCATGTCCTCCAGGAGTTACAGGGGAGGGTCGGGAGCCACACTGAGCCCTGCAGGTGGTGTCCTTGCAATGCAGTTCTCCAGGTCTGCCCCAGTTTCTGCCACCATCATGCCCCTCTCCCAGGTTGTGTGCCCTGTCAAGGAGAGGCTACCGCTGAGGGAGCACTTCCAGTGAGGCTGGGGTGGAAACCAGCCCGGAAATTCCATAGCCCCTTCTGCAGGCTGGTGTTGGGCATGCGGAGGAGGAGGGGAGGCCCCTGGCCAGGGAGGAAGAGGGCTGTGGGTCCACAAATCAGGTGCACCCGGCCAGCCTCCATGACTCCAAAGCAGGGAGCCAATGCAGGACCTGAGGGCGGTGCTTGGCCCTGGGGACAAGGGCAGCTCACTGCTCTGGGGGAAACTCCAAGAGCACTGGGACTGGGCGGCCACGCCATGGTGGAGGTCCTGGGTGCCAGTCCGAGGTGGCAAAGCTAGGGCTGGACTCCCCCCAGCACCTGGCCCTCACACATGAGCTATTCTCACTGCGCCCTGGGGCTTCCAGAGCGGCAGCCAGCGCCCGGTGCAACAGCTCTAGGAACCTCCCAGAACACCAGCCACCCTGTAGTTAGCCCTCTGTGTGTGCCAGGCACTTGCTAAATGCTGTGTACATACCCATCACTTTATACCATCGCCCTGGGAATCCTGGAGGGGGATGCCGGCGATTATCCACATTCCCGTTGAAGAAACACAGCTGGGTGGGGGCAGAGCCTGCGGGGCTGGGGTGTGAGGCTGCGAGGCCCACCCTGCAGACACGCTCATTTACATTCGCTCCACCAGCTTTCCTGCGGGAGGCACGGAGGCTAGAAGGGGACTACAGATCTCTCTCTGACACACATAGATACTGTCACACACACAACAGTCTCCGATGAACACGTGACCCCATAGAGCCATGGGTACTAAGAGAGATTTGAGTTCCGCCAGGAGATTAGGGAAGAATGGTCTCCTTGAGGGGGGAAAGGCCAGTGCCTCCCCCATCCCCTCTGTCTACAATGCCTTCAACTCCTTCTGTCTGGTTGACCTCCTATTCTGTTCAGAACTCACCTCCTTCAGGAAGCGTCCCCTGATTGCCTCCAGGCTGGGTAGGGCATTGCTTTCTCAAAGTGCCTGTGCCCTGCCACCTGGTCTTGTGCTGTATTGGTCTGTAGAGGGCCCAGCCTCCTCCCCTGGGCTGTGGGGTCACCGATTCTCACTCACATCTACATCCTCATTTCTCAGCCTGGGCTAAGAAGATCACAAGTGTTTAGGGAACGTTTATTGAGCTGTAGGGAGGGAAAGAGATGAGCAGAGGAGGGAGAAGACCAGGCTTACAGGTGATGAGAGTGCCTGTTTTTCTTGGAGCTAAGAGTCCCCACAGGAGCAAAGTGGCACGTGGCCCTGGAGAAGTGACTTGGCCCCATTCTGGTCTTCTCAGCTACGGATGCTACGCAGGAATTTGGGGAAGGTGCCATGGCTTCCCCCTCATTCCTTCAAATCAAATCTGGGCCCGAAGCCGTAGGCGGCTCTTCTGTGCAGAACCGTGCATGTTTATCTTGCCACCTTGGGCTGCTAACTCCAAGGGCTCAGGATACAGCCCTGGCAGGCCCCAGGGTAAGCAAGTAAGGAGGCATTTGTGTGTAGTCGGGGACAAAGACATCGGACAGTGTGGTCAGGGCTGAGGTCTCGGCATTAATTTCACGTTTCTTGATCCTGAGACTGAGAAAGAAAACACCCTCTGATTTGGCTTGGGGAACACACTGAAGCTTCGGTCTCATCCTAAGGAAACCATCTCTCTGTTGTGAACTCTTGGCATGTTGGGGAATCCTGGAGCTGGCGGCGAGCCCCCCAAGCTTGGGCATCAGCTCCATCCAGGTGGGGACGGAGAAGTGCCGCCTCTCTGCAGTGGCCCATCCCTGCCCAGCAAGGGGGAGGAGATGCTGGCATGTTCTCGCCCGGCTTCTGCCTATTGTTCCATCCATCCTCTCTCCCCTAGCCTCTCAGACCCCTTAGGGACAAGGATGCATCTCACACATCTTCACTGAGCATATGCATATGTCTTTGAGAAATGCAGGTGGAAAGGGGAACTTAGGTGACCCGTAGAAAAAGTCAGGGAGCTGGAGACATCTTAGACCTTTGGCAAATAATCCCAATGGATAACTTTCTAGAGCACTTGACAGTTTTCTAATCATGTACAAATGTGCTAGCGCCTTGTGAGTCTCCAGTAGCCAATTTCACCAAATCTTTAAATCCAACTGCTGACATTTACTAAGCACTTGGACCTTAATACAAACCCCAGGAGGTAGGGAAAATGCCAGAAGTTTCCCTACAGCTCAGCTAAAGAGAAGCAAAAATGAATCAGAGAAATAATAATAAAGCCAATTGTAGTTTCCACGCGGCTCAGCTGGTAGAACTGCTGCGCAGGGCTTCTCCTTGTAAATCTGCCCTGCCAGGTCATCTCCTGCTGTTACAGATGACCGAAGTGTCCCTAACATAAGGCGTCTGCTCAAAGGCAGCTCTGGATCCATGTGGCCAGGAAAGAGCAGAGCGGCAGTCTGATTCTAGAACCTAGGTTTTTCTCACGCTCCCAGTGGAAGGATGCTTCCAGCGTTTTGTCCCAAGGTGGTGGATCCAACTCTGAGCCCTTTCTCTCCCTTTCCTACGTCAAGGCCACTTGCACACAAGGGTTCTCATTCCATGGGCTTGGGCTGAGATGAATCTACACATGGGCTAGATTGTGTCCCGCTCCAATTCCTAGGTTGAAGTTCTAACTCCCAGTGCTTCAGAATACAATGGTCTTAAAAAAAGTGATTTTATTAAAATAAGGTATTTACGGTGGGCCTTAATCCAGTATGATGGTGTCCTACAAAGAAGAAATTTAGACACATGGAAGATACTAGAAATGTGCACATGCAGAGAGTTGCTTGTGTGAAGATACAGTGAGAAGGTGGCCATTTCCGAGCCAAGCAGAAAGACCTCAGAAGAAATCAAATCTCTTGACACCCTGATTTCAGACTTCCAGCCTCCAAAATGGTGAGAAGAAAAATCTGTTGTTTAAACCACGCAGCTCGACAATTTCATTATGGCAACAGGAGCAAACTAACACAGGACCCCAACCTTAAGTTACATGGCCATATGCACCTATTAGAATGGCTAGGAGTAGGGGTGCTTGGGCAGCTCAGGCGGTTGAGAATCTGACCCTTAATTTCGGCTCAGGTCGTGATCTCAGGGTTGTGAGATCGAGCCCCACATCAGGCTCCCTGCTGGGCGTGGAGACTGCTTAAGATTCTCTCTCTCTCTCTCTGCCCCTCCCTTCTCTTTCTCTCAAAAATTAAGAGAATGTCTAGGAAGAAAAAAGAAGGGAGGGCAGGAGGAAGAGGACATTACCAAGGGTTGAGAAGGAAGCAGAGTGACTAGAATTCTCACACGTTGTTGGGGCAGCGAGGGAAATGCACGATGATAAAACCACTTTGGACAGTTTCATATCAAGTTAACGCACCTGTGTGACCCAGCGATTCTACCTCCTGGCGTTTACGCCAGTTCAGTGACATTTATGCTCACACAAAAGCCCAAACATACATGTTCCTCATCCATTCACCCTGACAACGAGCCAAATGTCCTTCAGCTGGTGCAAATCTCGTGTGTTACGTCCGTGCTGTGGGAGCCTTGCACAACAGTAAAACCCAGCAGCTTGTTGGTCCACAACCACTTGGGTGTATCTCAGATGTGTAAGGCTGTGGGGACAAAACTGGCGTCCAGAGGCTCATATGTTGTGATTCCATTTATAAACCACCCGTTTACATTTCACTCGTATCGCATAGAGCCCTACTGTATGCTTCTACTTGTGCATTATGGAGGAAAAGGCAAAATTCTGGGACTCGAACACCGATCAGTGATTGTCTCGGGGTTGGGAGTGGGGGGCGGACTTGAGACAGGAGGAGAAGGAAATCTTTGGGGCTGGAGCAACTCTTTTGTGTCTTCATTGTGACGGTGGCGACGTAGAAATGTACACTAAGAAGTGTATGTAACTGTATGGAAATGCACACCATTCCTTTAAGTGAATAAAAATATGGCTACAGTTAAAAAAAAATCAAACCAAACCTGCAGGGCCAGGAAGAGTAGAAAGTGGATAGCAGCCTCTTCCTGTCTAGTGCTCGTCCTGAGCATACTCTCTTTGACGGTCTGTCATCCCCTCAGGCAAGGCACCGGGCAGAGTTGTCTCCTGTCACAGAGGCAGCAACAAAGAGGTTGGAGATCCATCCTCAGGATCGGCACCTTGGCGATCCAGGCCGTTCTCACTCATAGTCCAGACATGACAGCTCCCTGGAGCCCAGGAGAGACACGGGAAACACGGGGGTTGACGCTGCTGCCTGGGGTCCCTTGGACCGGCGGTGCCCTGAGGGAGGAACTGAGTCAGGTGTGCTGGGCCCTGGCAGTGTTTCGTGCTCATCAGCCGGGGGCAGAATCGAAAAGTGGTCGAGGGTTTTGGTCTTTTCGGACCCGGGCAGACAAGCAGCTCACAACCCACCCACCCACCCCCGCCCCTGCCTGGGCAGTGCTTGGTTTCGCAGGGAGGGGTCCTTGCCCTCAGAGTCCAGCTGGGCTCAGCCCAGCAGTGTGACAGAGGACAGAGGGCACTGCTCTGGCTGCCCATGTGGGGGCAGGGGGTGGTTAGACACAAGCAAGAGACTTTCTCGTGCTTTCCATGAAAAGGAATAGGTGACAAAAGGTCAGCAGTTTGGCAGTGGCTGGTTGGAATCATTTCAGGGGGCTCCACGGTGTAGGGGCTGTCCCAGTGACTAGGGCGGGGAAGGGGGGTGGGAGTGTGGAGCTCAGTAAAGGAGCTGATTGGGCACCTGTGGGGGCCAGTTGTTTGCAGTCTCCGAGATCGGGCCAGCCGGGGAGGCACAAACCCTCCAGGGTTAGCAAGGTCTGCAATCTGTCAAACCATGAAAAGTACAGAATAAAAGGCCTGTTAGCAACAGCCCGCCCCCAGATACTCAGCCAGGTGCTAGGGCTCTCTCAGCCTGTCTTCCAGGACACCCCACAGACAAGTTTTCCCGTTGCCCCTGACCTCACCCTGGAGCTGGCCACACAGGCATTTGAGAGAGCCGTACCTAGAGGGACCAGGATTTTCTCGAAGGTGTTTGTGAGTGTAGACAAATGGTAAGGCTGTCCCATCCTTGTGGGGTTTTGCTGTGAGAGAGAAACCTCATGAAAATGTCTGTTAAAATCGAATGTATTTTCACAGATAGCAGCTGGCAGTCCCACAGTCGATTCATGAGGTGATATTATCATCCCCATTTCACAGATGCGAAACTGAGGCTCAGAGGTGTGAAGGGACTGACCCAGGTTTATAGCTAACCTGTGAGCCATGCTCAGGGGCACCGAGGTGTGGCTGAGGCACAGGTGGCCCGAGACAAGCAGCCTCTGGAAGCCTGGAAGGTCACAGCTTTCTTGGGAAAAATCGGTCACGAGCATGTGAAAAGGCTAATGTAGAGCATACAAGGAATGAATGGAATCTGGAGAGTGGGAAGGTTCTGGACAGCTGAAGTGGTCGGGCGGACTTCGGAAGGTGTTGCAGGTGGGAGCACGCTGGCTCCCAGGAGACGGGCTGGGACAGTAAGCAGCTGGGATCCGTGGACGGGGGTGCGGGTTAGGGGTGCAGGGAGCGGGAGGGAGGTACTGCGGTGAAGAGGATGGGCTGAGGACAGCTTCAGACAGCACGGGAGGAACAAGAGCCATATTCTGGCATACGAGGGAGCCACTGGGGATAACTGAAGAGGCTTTCAAGCCAACTGGATGGAGGTTTTAATCCCCTGTTCTATCACTTACGAGCTGTTCTACCTTCTGCAAGTTGCTTAGCCTCTCTGGTCCTCAGTAGCCTCATCTACAAAATAGGGATTAACACTTGCAGTTAATACTCTCAGAATTCTTGTCACTATCAAATGAAATACCACCTTAGCTGTTCACCTTATCCAGCACAAGTCAGGCCCTCACAAGAGTAAATAAATACTCATTGCTCATCCGAAAAGAAGCGTAGTATCTCTGAGCTTCAGCCGCTTCAGTCTACAGCAAAATAACGCCAGCTGTCGAGTTTCTCAAAACAAACACCAGGAGAGTTTTTGAGGGAGCATGCCACCTTGACGATCTTAGTGGCTCTTAGTGGCGTCTCCGAAGGGGAGAAGTCAGGGGAGTGGAGTGACAGGGTTTGAAGTCCCGGGTGATTTTAAGGCAGTTCTGGGAGGACTGGAAAAACAGAATTTATAACAATATTTCTTGACTGGTGAGCACGGTGAGGCGAGGGTCTTGAGGTGAGTATCGATGAGCAAGCATGTGGTCTGGATAAGAAAGTCAGGGGGCAGGGGCCGCCTGGGTGGCTCAGTCAGTTAAGTGTCTGCTTTTGACTCAGGTTTCTGGGCTCGAGCCCCTCATTGGGACTCCCTGCTCAGCTTCCTCTCCCTCTGCCCTCCCCCCAGCTCATGGGCGTGCACGTGCTCTCTCTCAAATGAATCGATAAAATCTGTAAAAAAGAGGAAGAAGAAGAGTCAGGGCACCTGGGTGGCTGAGTTCCTTAAGCTCTGTCTTCAGCTCAGGTCATGACCCCAGGGTCTGAGGATCAAGACCCGCCTTGGGCTCCCTGCTCAGTAGGGAGACTGATTCTCCCTTTCCAGCTCCCCATGCCTCTGCTCTCTCTATCAGATGAATAAATAAAATCTTAAAAAGGAAAAAAAGAAAAATTTTTTAAAAAGAAGAAAGAAAATCAATCTATAACCTACTGCCAGCCTCAAGTACTTCCTGGAGTGGGCAGCTGAATTGTTTTGCATAGTCCTGTTTTTTCCTAGCACAAAACCCAGAAAGTATGCTTTGTTCCAGTATTGTCTGGCACAGGAACGGTACAGTTAATTGGCATCAATTATAGTAATAGCCCATAGGATCACTGGAGAAATCAAGGGAAATCATGTAGAATCTGTGCTTAAGACAACCTCTACCCAATAACATGTTTTTATTTATTTTTTTAAGATTTTATTTATTTGACAGAAGGACACAGCAAGAGAAGGAACACAAGCAGGGGGAGTGGGAGAGGGAGAAGCAGATTCCTGTCAAGCAGGGAGCCCCATGATGGACTCGATCCCAGGACCCTAGGACCATGACCTAAGCCAAAGGCAGACACTTAATGACTGAGCCACCCAGGAACCCAACATACTCGCTAATTAGGGAGAGGCAGACAGTTCTAGAGCAGAATATGATAAGGCAGTTTTGCTAGGGTGACCAGTCCCCTGTTTGTCTTAGGCTGAGGGGGTTTCCAGGATCCCAACTTTCAGCTTTGAAACCAAAACATCTCCCCGCAACCATCCGCTGGCAACCACCCTTTTGCTTTCTGTCTATAGGAATTTGACTATTCTTGGCACCTCCTGTGTGTGGAATTCTACAATGTTTGTCTTTTTGTGACTTAGCAGAATGCTTTCAGGTTGCATTGATGTGGCATCTGCCAGTGTCAGAACTTCATTCCTTTTTAAGGCTGACCGGCACCCCGCTGCAGGGCTACCCCGAGGTTTGTACAGCCAGCCATTCTTCTGTCAGTGGCTTCCACCTCTTGGTTATTGGGACTAATGCTGCCATCAACATGCATCAACGTGGGGGCACTTTAAAAAAAAAAAAAAAAACTTGAAGTGTGTTACATAAAGTTTGTTTACAAGTCACAGAGTACAAAGGAAGGCCTTAGTGAATAGAGAGTAGGGTCTCCTGAGTAGCAAAGGCTCTATCCCTCAGCAAGCCTTTGCTAGATTTTAGCTTTGGGGTCCTCACTGAGGATGCTAAGACAGCCCTTTGGAAGCACCCCAGCTCCTCCTGGAGATCCTGCACGGGAAAGAAAAAGGCCCTGAGGGGATCATGCTGAGGGGAGAGTCTGAGATCCTAAACCAACCAGAGACACCCTTGGCATCATAGGTAGAGCTCTGCTTCCTTCATTTCTCTCTTCTGTTCAAAGGAAAAACTGGATCTGAGTGAAGAAATGCCCATAATTGGGGTTAAAAATAAAGCAACTGGCTTCTTTTCCAAAGAAATCATGCAGATGGCCAACAGACTCATGAAAAGATGTCCGACATCACTAATCATCAGGGAAATGCAAATCAAAACCACAATGAGATATTACCACACACCTGTTAGAATGGCTAGTATCAAAAAGACAAGAAATAACAAGTGTTGGCAAGGATGTAGAGAAAAGCCCTTTTGCACAATTGGTGGAAATGCAAACTAGTGTAGCCATTATGGAACACAATATGAAGGTTCCTCAAAAAATTAGAAATACCATGGGTGCTTGTGTGGCTCAGTTGGGTAAGCAACTGCCTTCAGCTCAGGTCATGATTCCAAGGTCCTGGGATTGAGTCCCATGTATGGGGAGTCTGCTTCTCCCTCTGACCTCCTCCCCTCTCATGCTCTCTCTCTCTCAAATAAATAAAATCTTTTAAAAAAAGTATATAAAAAATAGAAATACCATATGATCCAGCAATTCCACTTCTGGGTATTTAACCACAGAAAATGAAAGCATCAATTTGAAGATACATGCACCCCTATGTTTACTGTAACATTATTGGCAATAGCCAAGATATACAGGAAACAACCTAAGTGTCCATTGATGGGTTAATGGATAAAGAAGATCACACACACACACACACACACACACACACACACACACACACAGATGGAATACCATTCAGCCATAAAAAAGAATAAAAGTTTTGCCATTTGCAAAGACATGGATGGCCCTTGAGGGCATTATGCTAACTGAAATACGATAAAGATAGCTACTGTATGATCTCACTGTATGTGGACCTTACAAAACAAAAATTAGAAAAAAATAAGCTCATAGATTAAGAGAATAGATTTGTGGTTTCCAGAGGTTGGAGTGAAGGGGGTCAAACAGTAGAAACTTCCAGTTATAAAACAAATAAGTCAGTGGGATGTGATGTACAGCTTGGTGGCCATAGCTAATAACACAGTATTGCATATTTGACAGTTGCTAATGGAGTAAGTCTTAAAAGTTCTCATCACAAGAAAAAATTCTGTGTGTGTAGTGGCAGGTGTTAACTAGACTTATTGTGATCATTTCACAATATATGCAAATTCTGAATCATGTTTTCCTGAAGCAACATAATATTGTATGTCAATTACACAGCAAAAAAAAAGGCCGTAGGCTGCAGCGTTAGACATCTCCCCGATTCCTCTTTCCCCAGATGGAGACCAACACCACTTGCCAGCTTACTGAATTTCTCTGCTAACGGCTTGGCGGGCACTGGCCCATGTAATTCTCACCACTGCCCTGTGAGGAGCTGAGGGTATTGCTACCTCCGCTTTCCAGACCAGGAAATTAAGGTTGGGAGGGGTTAGGTGCTAGCAAAAGGTCACACAGCAGAAGGGACAGGGGAGCTCGGATTCCAATGTGGGTTCACTGAGAGAGAACCACGGGCCTTTCTTCTTGGCCTCCTAAGTGTGAGCCATCAACTGCTGGGTGGGTGATCAGGTCTCCAAGATTAATGAGTCATCAGGACTCTCAAAGCACTATCTGAAGGTAAACAAGTCAGGATCACCTCCCGCTTAGGGTTTGTGAGTGAGTTTTCCTCCCTTGGGAGAGCAAGGGGGCAAATCTATACCTAAAGGAGCACAAGGCAGGGGCTCAGGTTTCTCCTGGGGCCACCTTGCTTCCCACCCCCTGGGGATCCTGGCTAGGTGCTATTCTCAGGAGGGTCCCCCCCACCCCGCTTGGCAGGGAAACTAGTGCAGGTTGACAGGACCTCCGGATGGAGGGAGAGCCCTGGGGGTACTTGGCTTAAGCCAGATCTGAACTGTTTACCTGGGTCTTGCTCCCCAGGCAGGAGGCCCCCTGCAGGTCCTAGCTACACTGATCTTATCTCCTCCTGGGGAATTTTCCCACAGGGAGGTGGGAAAGGTCATCTGTGTGTCCCCCGGAGCCTTGAGTAGGCTGAATCCCATCTGTTGCAGAGAGGCTGTGGCAGAGGTCCTGGAGCCGCCACGTTTGTCCCAGAGCTCCACCCACTCGGGCCCCTGTGTCCTTCTAAGGCACACCAGGGAGTTCTGAGTGGGGGTTATCAATGTGGTACCTGTCCCGCCAGTAGCTGAAAATCATTGTCAGGTTTATTAAGCTCTCCTCTGGCAAGGTTCACTTGGCTCCAACTGGAACATGGGTGCAGGATGAGAAACTCCATCTCTGTCAAGGAGCAGGTCTGAAGGGCCACCTCTTCATAATCCATATACCGTATTTGCAATTTCTGCCACATCTGCATTCCACCAGTAGTGTTGCTTCAATTTTTACTTAAGTCTATTATTTTATTCTTAAGTCTATTATTTTATTCCTTAGTCATTTTTAAAAGTATCAACAGAGGTCCGTGGAACCAGTATCCATGTATTATACATAGAAAGTCACCATAAAGAAAAATAATGATGAACACTGCTGGCCACACAGATGAGCAACTTACACAGACACACAATAACGCAGATCAGTTTCACCAACAGAAAGCTTCTGTGCAGGAGCTGGGCCCGGGCGGTTCCATTTGTACGAATGTTGTGAAAAACAGGCAGGGGTAACCTACGCTCTTTGGGGAGGGAGGTGGTGACCTGAAAGGGAACGGGGGAGGGGGCTTCAGGGAGCCCAGAAAATTTTGTTTTCTGAGTTCAGAATTATCTGACTGCTGGTTTCACAGATCATTCAGTCTGTGCTAATTCGTGCAGTTGAACACCACTTATGGTGCTAAACTTCAATATTTAAAAAACTTAAAAGTCAGTGGAAACACAGTGAACCAGAGAAGGTGCTCATTAAAGTCTAGGGGAAAGGATGCTGGGCTAGGAGCTCTGAGCCCAGCACCACGGCTCCCTGTTGTCAAGAAGGAGGGTCAAAGGCCAGATTTCAAGTTCTAGTCCTTGGGAAGACACGGAAGGAGGCAACCTACCCTCGGCTCCAGGTAAATGGTTGCCGTAAGGTCTGGGTAGGGAGCTGGAGACAGTGAGTGCCCGGCAGGTGGCAAGTAGAAGGATGGGGCCTGGGGGACCAGTAGATGTCAGAGCAGGAGCCACAGTGCTGGGAGCTAGCCGGGTGGGGTGGGGGAGGTGCACCAGGCCCCACAGGGGTTGCTGGCTTTGAGGACTTCTGGGTGTCTTGGAGCAACCAGGTCTTGGCTTTGGGCTGCTTCCGCACCAGCACCCGTATCTCAGGTCTGGCCTAAAAAGTGGGCTAATGCCTCCGCCCTCCCAGGGCTAGGCCAGCTGGTGGAAAGGATCCAGTTTCCCAGGTCGGTGCCACCTCCGTGCCCCACATTCAGTCTAGATTCCCAAGCGCTTGGAACCTAAGGGATGCATCTACCTACCCTGGGCGTCAGCAGGAGGCCGCATAGACACTGCCTCCGTGGAAGCCCTGACTCTGTGGGAAGCCCGGAGAGCTCCCACCCCCAAGCGCTGAGCCAGAGCCTCTGGGGCGCCCTCCACCCCCGCTTGGGCGGGCCTCCTGAAGCTGCTTTAGTATTAAGCGTTAATGATTAAATCCGGGGTTCTCCATTAACCCTGCCGCCAGCCTTTGTCCCCAGGCCGCCTAGGAGCCTCCTCCTCTGAAATGCCACATAAAAATGATAGATGCTCTCTTCCTCCCTCCCGGGATCGGATCGCCAGGCCCTCTTTCCCTTTAAAGTTTAAGTCAGGCGCGCCCAGCTTAAGCACAGAAGCGCGAGGCCACCTGGGCCGTGCAGGCCAGGCACTGCCCGGGCCAGAAGCAAGCGAAGGAGTGGGCTGCGCGGGGACTTAGCCGCAAGGATCTGACGCGGGAACCAGGGCAGCCCCCTCTGGCCAGATCACGCCCGGCTTAGGGCCGGCCCTGCCTCTCAGCCTGGGATCACGTGCACGGCGGTAACAGTAACACGCTCCGCTGCAGAAGAAAGCTTGACCCGTCCACAGGGCAGAGCGCCGGAATGAGCATTGAATGAGAAAGGGTGTAGACACGGTTGGGTTGGTGAATTCCGAGTTCTGCACCACTGCCGCACAGAGAGGGGTCCAGGGACGGCGACACTGGCACCACGGGCGAGCTTGTTAGAAAGGCGGGATCTCTGGTCGCTGAATCAGAACCTGCGCTTTCTTCAGATTCCCAGGCGAGTGCTGCGTGCCCTGCGGTCGGAGAAGGCCGTCTTACCCGCATAACCAGAGGTGCTGGTCATAGGACTAACAATATGGGCTAACGCGTCTTGAGCGTTTGTCAGGGGCCAGCATCGTTCTAAGCACTTAGCATAATTGATTCTGTTTCATCCTTGCAACGTGCCGGATAGACCATTTTGTGGATGCCAAGGTTGAGTGAGGTTCAGGGAGATGTGGTGACTTCCACAAGTCACATGCGGGAGGATCAGAAGCCCGAGCTGGGACAGCCTCGCATACAAGCCCCCACGCAGAAAGCCCTTCCAGTTAGCTTGACTGCATGCGCCATATCAAGTTGGGGACTGTCCTTTGGATTAACCAGAGACGGACTCCTGGAGGCTAGGAGTGTACCCAGTTGAGATGAATGAGTCGGAACACACTTGGCCAGAGAGACACATGGTCCTCGAGGCCCCCACCTGCAGCCGCTCCAGACAGATGAGACCTCTCATCTCCACAGGCCAACATTTTGGCAGAAACACCAGCGCTCTGTGTAAGAAACCCCCCACCCCCACTCCTGGCAGACCTACCCCCACCAGGTCCACTGTGGCCCCACAAAAGGGTTAAATTAGGACTCAGCCACTACATAAATCTGTGTTTATCTGCTGCAAAGTAAGCTATTTAGGTTTCTGATTTACAATCCTCCGTTTTCATAAAAGTCAGTCATTCCCAGTAAAAGAATGTGGGTTAGATTTATAGGATCTGCGTTAGTCTTTAAAGCCCAAAGCTGGTCTATGACTCACTCCCTTTAATGTTTTTGCTCTAGTCCAGAGATATTCATGTGCAAAGAGAAAGATTCAGATCTCTGCCCTAAAAAATAAGACTTTTGGGGGGAACTAATTATAATGGCGTCAATTGTACTATGCTTGTAAACTTGCCCTCGGCAGGCCCCCCTGGAACCTGTTTTCCAAGGGTTTTATTCCACAATAAAATGTGCTCTGGTTTGCAGCTTGGCATACAAGACCTCCAGTGGTATGAGCGCATGTTTTTTCCTACCAAATTATTAGAAATAAACAGCCCACCAGTGGAAGGGCAGAAAAATTATAAGCAAGGAAAATAAATCTTGGAATGTTTGCATTTGGTGCCTTTAATAAAATCGGTCACTTAGCCCAACGGCCCAACTGGCGAAATGGAGCCAGCCTGGTATTTTTATTTTAACTTGAGTTTGTGTTTTGCCAGTGTAAAACGGGGTCAAGGCAAGGCACCATGGAAAAAGGCTTTGATGTCTCCTTCAAAAATATTTTGCACTGTGACTTTATGGTATTTCGTGCCCTCCTCCCCCTCCGCACCCCCAGCCCCCAGCCTGATGAACTGCATGTCTAACTCATGACCATCGCACGTAGTCAAATAAAGCCATCCCCAACAGTCCTCTTTCCGGGCCTCTCCCCTCCCCCCATGAAGTCAGAGTTCAAGGCAGAATGCTTAATACACAATAAAAATGCTGATCAAAATAATCAAATAGAATTAAAGAAGATGGAAGAAACTAGCCTTTTAAACTTTTTCCAAAGCCAACCCAAGGTAAGGGGCCCAAGTGCAAGCGGTGGGGAGGGAATGAAGGGCTCCCGGACTGGGCTTTGGGCCAGGTCTGGTCAAACTGCGTTAGGAGCGAAGGTTTGCCAGCGTGTGGAGAAGCGGAGAAGGAAGGGCTGAGAGGGTGACGGAGAGTGCTGAGCCCAGAATGCAAGCAAGCTCTCCTTCACCGTCTGCGTGAGAGAGAAAGGCGTGCTTATCTGTAGTATCTGCGCTTCTCTGTAGAGAAAAGTGCGCTTCTCTGTAGACTTGAGTTGTGTGTCAGCGTGGGCACAGGAGAGAGCGCGCGTGGTAAAGCAACAGACTTTGAAGTATCTGCTCAGTCATGGGCAGGATGGGTTTCCTGCGGGCCTGCAAAGCACGGGCTGAGGCCCCTCTAGACACACGGGTGCATGTGACCTGCCCTTGACTTTTTCCGAGACTAGTGCGGGAGCAGACGAGTTGGCAGAGGGTCTCGGAACAAGCAAGCAGCGCCCGCAGAACCTTCCAGATCGACCCTATGTGGCCCATTCATGTTTCGGTGGGGCTACAACAAGGATCCCGCCGGGCTTCTTCCTTAATTTGTCTGCATCTTCACCTGAGTGCCGAGCATTCTGGTAGGTAGGTCCTCCGGTGCTCTCGGAAATGAACAAGATACGGTTCTGGCCTGAGTTCTTGGCATGGAGAAGTATCCAGAGCCCTCCAGTAGGCCACAGAGAAGCAGATAAGGGCAGTAAAGAGAGGGAGAGAACATGCACAAATCCAGAAACCAGGGAAGGCTTCAGGGAGCAGGTGGCATTTCTAAGCCTCTTGAGGACTCAGTAGTGGCTCACCGTGGAGAGGGGAGGAGTGAGGATAATCCAGAAAGAGAGAAGAATGAGAAGAAAAGAAGCTTAGCAGTAGGAAGGTTGGCCTGTTTGGAAGGAGGCAGGAGCTCTTAACAGGTGCTTCTTGGAACATGGGAGGAGACCAGAGGTTAGGAACAGGAGCCCAGGCCAGGATGAACAGTCCTGTGCACTCACTGAGGAAACGGGACTCAGTCCTGCCAGTTACTGGAACCTTCCTTGACCCACCGAGTCTGCAGCTGTGTTCTTATTTGTGGCCCCAGCGTACCCAATCCCTCCCTCCGTATTACCGAACTTCTTACCCCACAGTGCAGCACCCTGTTTGTCTCCCCTATTGGATCGTGAGCCCCCAGAGCCTTGTTCACTGTTCCAATCCTAACTCCTAACACGATGTCTGGCACGTACTATTATTATTATATTTAAGAAATATCAGATGCAGAATGAATGTACTGGGCTTTTCATGCTGATGAACTGAAGGCCGGCAGCAGGGACATTGGACTTTGGGTTTTGGGTAGACTGGAGCAGAACCAGGACTCAAGGATCTGTTGGTGTTGGCCCGCAGCTGGGGAGTGTAGTCATTGGAGGCAGGAAATAGAAGGGCTCAGAATGCAGAGAAGTTTGGAAATGAGGAAGATGAGTGAATCCCTGTGAATGAATGAATGAATGAATGAATGAATGAATGAATTCAGTTAGGGATACGCTGCATTTCAAGTGTGCTGTGCCTCTCAACAGAGGCTTTGCGGTAGTCAGTTAGAAATTTAGTATAGAAACATCTGCACAGTGAGCTCCAAGAGAGACAATGCAAAGAAAAATCCACAACTAGAGCCCAGGAGGTTGGCTGTTTTGGGGAGATGGAACATCAGACACTAAATCTGGAATTCCCTTTTCTGTGAACCCTTCTCCTCTACCTATTTGAGTTGAAATCAGTTTGGATTCACAACACGTTGGCCAATTTTCCTCTGATGTTGTTTTGATCTTAGACCCCCATAAATTGGAGGTCTCTCTAGGCATTTGAAGTGCACCCCTCCTCCAGCACACTGGGAAGTAGCCCAGTTGGCAGAAACCTTGAACTCTGTGTCACATTGTGATAAACAGCCCTGGATAATGCACAGGCCTCCACTCTGTATGCTCTGCGCATTGGCTCTTTTGCAGGACACAAGCATTATGTACTGTGAGAAGCATCTAGAAGCAGGTGTTTTCTGCTCCATAATGGAGCTGGTTGATAGAATCCATGGGTAATGAACTGAGGGATTAGCCCTCTTAGCCAGGGAGCAAGGAAATAGAAATATAGTTGACTACAGGTCAGAAATGACAGTGAGAGGGGCGCCTGGGCGGCTCGGTTGGTTAAGCATCTGCCTTCAGCTCAGGTCATGATCCCAGGGTCTTGGGATGGAGCCCCACATCGGGCTCCCTGCTTGGCAGTGAGACTGCTTCTCCCTCTCCCGTTCCCTCTGCTTGTGCTCTCTCTCTTTGTCAAATAAATAAATAAAATCTTAAAAAAAAAAAAAAAAAGAAAAGAAAGAAAGAAAGAAAGAAAAGGGAACTGATAGTGAGGAAGCAAAATGGAGTGAATGGTGAATGGCCGGAGATGAATGTTTTAAAACAAGGAAAGATTGGCCTAACCTGAGCCTGGGAGGAGAGGGTGTTTCTGGAGATTCTGGGTAAGTGAGTCAGCAAGGAGAGGTGACAGACAAGACCCTGCCCAAGGAGCCACATCAGCGTAGATCCAGGGCCTCCACCTGAATGACCAGCCAGGAAGGGCCTGGTGTCCTTATTGGCAGGGGGTGGGGGAGCATAGAGTGGGTAAGGAGTGAGGGAAGGCTGTCCTGGACAAGGAATCCCACACGACTTAGAAAACAAGAGCTTTCCGTTAAGCTGACCTCTGGAACCTTCCGCCCAGGCCTCATCTCTAGCAAAACAATCTTTCCTCTGGGCAGATTATCTGGGGGTAGTGTGAGATTACTTGTTTACTCACCCCTGACCCTGAAGGGGAATACAGAACAGACTGTCCTCATCCCCGGTGGGGATGTCCAAAGTGCCCAGGGTGGCCTCAAGTATGTTTCCAATGTTACTCAAGAAGTTTCTGGAATCTGTGCCTCAAACCAGCTGCTCTGTTCTCCATGTCATGCTCTGGTAAGCAAAGGCTGCTGAGATGAACTGACCATCTTCTGCAGAGGATTTATTGACATTTCCAAGAGAAGACGTATTTTTACAGGAAGGATCCTTCCGGAAGTAAACAGCAGCGGCTCTTCTCAGGGGCCAGACCAGCTGACGTAGAGGCTTTGGCTATTGGAGTTGAGGTCACCTTAGCAGAATCTCCAGAGTCCCGGGGAACTTCTCCCTGGCAGGAATCATCGGCATATTTAAATTTAAATATTTAAATATTCCTTTAAAAAGGAATTTTTTTATACATACCATAAAACTACCATATAAACCATTTTAAAGTGTGTGATTCATTGGTATTTAGTATGTTCACAACATTGTGCAACCATTACCACTATCTAGTTCCAGAACCTTTTCATCCCCCCGAAAGGAAACCATGTATGTATTAAGCAATCACTCCCATTCTATCTCCCCACAGCCCCTAAAAACCACTTATCTGCTTCTTGTCTCTATGGACTAGCCTATTCTGGACATTCCATATAGGTGAAATCATATAATAGCAGTATGTGGCCACATCTGTCTGCCTTCTTTGACTTAGCACCCCTTTCCAGGGCTCATCTCTGTGTAGCATCTACAAGGACTTCATGTCTTTTAATTGCCCAGTGATATCGCACTGTATAGCCAGCACACGTTTTGTTCATCCTTTCATTCATTGACGTACATTTGAGTTGCCTCCACCCTTTGGCTGTCGCGAATAATTCTACTAGTAAACATTCATTCTAGTTTTTATTTGAATGCTTGTCTTTAATTCTTTGGGATATATACCTAGCAATACAAGTGCTGGGTCATATGGCAAATCTATATTTAACTTGTTGAGGAACTACTAGACAGTTCTCCGCAGTGGCCATTCCATTGGACGTTCCCACTGGCAAGGAATGAGGGTTCCACTTTCTCTACATTGTCACCCATGCTTGGTTTTTTCATTTTGTTTCCATGATAGCCATCCTAGTGCGTGTATCTCACTCTGTTTTGATTTGCATCTCCCTTCGGATAAGGATGGTAAGCATCATTTCATGGGTCTGCTGGCCATATTTTCTTTGGAAAAATGCCTACTCAGATCCTTTGCCCATTAATTAATTGGGTTCCTTTCCTTTTTATTATTGAATTGTAACAGTTCTTCATATACTCTGGATATGAGGCTCTTCTCAGATATCTAATTTGCAGATGCTTTCTCCTGCTTTATAGGGTGTCTTTTCACTTTCCTATTAGTGTTCTTTGATGAGCCAAAGTTTTTCATTTTGATGAAATCCATTTATCTATTTTTTTCCTTCTGTCAATTGTGTGTGTGTTTTTTGTTTGGGGTTGTTTTGTTTTGTTTTGTTTTGTTTGGGTCATCTACGAGTCTACTGATAAATCCAAAGGCACGAAGACTTGCCCCTAAGGGTTTTATAGTTTTAGCAGCTATATAGTTATGTCTGACAGGAACTTTTTCTTTTCTTCTTTTTTTTTAATTTTTTAAAAGATTTTTATTTATTTATTTGTCAGAGAGAGAGAGCACAAGCCGGGAAAGCAGCAGGCAAAGGGAGAAGCAGGCTCCCTGTTGAGCAAGGAACCCAGTGTGGGACTCTATCCCAGAACCCTGAGATCATGACCTGAGCCAAAGCCAGATGCTTAACCTATAAGACACTCAGGCATCCCTGACAGGAACTTTTTCAAGAGGTGTGTGCAGTGTTAAGGGAAACCAGTGAGGAAGGGAACAGGACCTTAGGGCAAGGCAGCCAGGGGCACTGTTACGATCTCTAAATCTGGGGACAGAAGAGGGAGAGGACCAGTGGAGCCGAGTCTGCAACTGAAGAGGGGAAGGGACAGACAGCCAGGCGCCGTGTGATCTGGGAGAGGGATGCACCCAACCACAGCCCACCACCGAGAGAAACTGGGGGATCTTCTCTGTTTTCTGATCTTGGCTGATACTTCCAATGGTTAAGCCCCACCAGAAAGGAAAGGACAAGGGAGACACTAGATGCAATTGCTATGGGTCAACCTCCAGGGGCAATGAGCAGTTTGGAGGAGGTGAGGAGTATAAAATCCGGGCGCGGGGTGGGGGGGGTTGGCTAGCGAGATCATAGCCTCCAAAGATCTGGTGGTCCTAATCCTCAGAGCCCATGAATACATTGCCGCTGTGCTTAAGGAGCTTGAGATGGACTGATTGTTCTGGGTTGGCATAATGTAATTACAAGAGTCCTTATAAGGGAGGGCAGGAAGGTCACTGTAAGAGTTTGAAGATGCTACTGCCTTGGAGATGGAGAAAAATGTCATGACCCAAAGAGTGTGGGAGGCCTCTAGAAGCTAAAAAGTCAAGAAAACAGATTCTTCCTTAGAACCTTCAGAAGGAACGTGGCCCTGAGGACTCCATAATTTTAACCCAATGAGACCCACTTTGGACTTAAGACCTCGAGAACTGTAGGATAATAAATACGTGTTGATTTAAGCTATTAAGTTTGCAATAATTTCTTCTGGCAGTAATAACTAATGTGGGAGGGGCAGGTGGCGTTTCTGTGTCCCTCCCTCTGCCTGGGGAGACCTGGGGTCACCAGTCCTAGAAGGACTCCAGGCGACCACATTTACCTTCTCTGAGAAGACGGCATTTCACAAGTCTTGGTCGCTGCTTTCTCTAGAGGGGAAGGCACCGTAACTGTCCTTGGTGATCGAATTACCCAGAATTCACTCAGAGAGTAAATTTCCTCTGAGGGATAGAGATTCAGAGATTTAGTCTAGGAATTGGGTTTTACAGAATCTGGTAGAAAATTCTGTGCAAGCTGTTGCCTCTGGTGTTGAGCCTGAAGTGGATTTTAGGTTAACCAAACCAGCAGGGAGGGAGGAAAGCTGATGTGAGGTGTAGGAGAGAAGGAATCAGCTGGAATCCAACAAGGGAGCTGGAACCCAAACCTGTCTCCCATGCAACTTTGAGGACATGGGTGCCCTGTCAGAGGAACTGGACACTGAGCCACAGAAGTCATAGGCACCCAGTCCAGGACTGGAAGACATTGAATGAGGAGACCCAGAGGGCACTGACAAAGCTGCCCCAGACCAACAGAGTGCCCTATACCAACCTTCAAGGGCATAACATGGCCACTGCTCCATTGTGTCTCCCAAATTTCCTACAGATGTGTCCTGTGGTCAATCTGAACGCAGAGCCATATAGAAAAGGGACTTGTGGGAATCATGGTTGAGTCTAGGTAGGTTAGTATGTTTCAAATCAGTGGTGTGAAAGGGTAAGCATTTATTAATGCTTTGCAGACCCCCACTCCGTTATGTCATTCAATCACCTTGTGATTATGTCTGTTTCACAGGCAAGGAAACCACAGGTCAGGAGGACAGACCTTCCCACATCATGTAGCTACTCCAAAGAAGATACACAAATGGCCAATAGGAGCATGAGAAGATGCTCAGTGTCCTTATCTACTAGAGAGAGGCAAATCAAAACCACAGTGAGAGGCCTTTTCACACCCACTAGGATGGTTGTAATTAAAAAAAGAAAAAATAGATGGACAAACCCTGTATTGGGAAGGCTGTAGAGAAGTCACAACCTCCGTGCACAGCTGGAGGGAAAGTAAAGTGGGACTACTGCTTTGAAAAACAATCTGGCAGTTCCTCAAAATGGTATATGCATTGAGTTAGCATATGACCCAGCCACTGGACTTCCAGGGACAGGAGAAATATAAGTGTATCCAAGTGAAATGTAGCACACAAATGTTTTTAGCCGCCTTATGTGCCAGAGCCGAACAATGGGGCCAACCCAAACATCTGTCAATGAATAAATGGGTAAATGTAAGATGGTATATCAGTGCACTGGAATATTACTCAGCCATAGAAAAGAAGGGAGAAGTGACAGGCAACAACGTAGAAGAACCTTGAAAAAATGAGGCTACATGAAAGAAGCCGGACACAAATGTCTGCCTAAGTTACAGTTCTCTCGACATGAAACAACTATTGCCCGCAAATCTATGGAGACAGAAAACAGACTAGTGGTTGCTTAGGGCTGAAGGGTTAAGGATGAATGGAGAACAACTGCTAATGGGCAAAGGTTTTTTCACTTGGGGTAATAAAAATGTTCTACAATTGATTGTACAGATAATAGCACAACTCTGTGAATGTACTAGAACCCAGCGGACTGCGTGTACAAATTACATGGGTGGATTGCGTGCTGCATGTATCTCAACAAAGCTGTTTTTAAAAAATCATGCCAGGGTGCCTGGGCGGCTCAGTCGTTAGGCATCTGCCTCAGGCTCAGGTCATGATCCTGGGGTCCTGGGATCGAGCCCTGCATCGGGCTCCCTGCTCAGCAAGATGCCAGCTTCTCCCTCTCCCGGTCCTCCTGCTGTGTTCCCTCTCTCTCTCCCTCTGACAAATAAATAAAATAATAATAATTTAAAAAAAAATCATGCCACACACAGTAAGCCAAGCACAAAAGCCAGCCAGGGTTGTCCTGACTCCAAAACCGTGCTCCCCCTCAGGAAAAGCAAATTGCCTAACTGGGTAGGAGGGTCATCCAGTGAGCTTGTCACACAGATTCCCCGGTCCACTGTGTCCAGTTGAGTCGAGGCAGTGAGGCTGGGAGTGGGGTGGGGGGTGCTCCATGCTTAAAAACATCCCACTGGGTGGAGGGCAGGTGGTCTGCGGCCGCGGCTGGACAACCATGGTCCCTGGCTCTGCGCCTCACAGCTCGCCACGGACCTTCGTCGGTGAGCACGCAGGTGAGCAGAGGGAAAGGAAGGAAGCAGAAAGAGAGAGACACGGAAGCTCATGGGCCGGGAGGTGTGTCGGAGGGAGATGCTGTGGGGGGCCGGGTCAGAGAGCCGCTCACGGGAGGGCACATCAAAGAGAAAAGGAACGTCAGAGGTGTGTGGAAATTTCTCCAGAGGGGAGAGAGAACAAACACATCCTGGTCAAGTTTGCCACCTGCCTGGGTCTTCCGGAATGACTCGCTTCACGCTCAAGTGTAATCCTTGAAAGGAAGAGAATTTCAGCGAACTTGAGGTAACCCATTCTCTGGGGCTTCTTTTTGAAGAACTAATCTGAACAAGCTTGGAAAGCACCCAGCGGTGGTTAAATTTCAATCTTTTTGTGCTGTTACATCTTTGTTCCCTTTACCTTCTCCTTGAAGTGGAAGTGATTGATGCTTGAGTAACTTTGGCTGTTGAGTAATGTTTATTCAGACCGCAGGGGAACAAGATAGGGTTTAAGAACGAGGTGGGCACGTTTCCTTTGAATGGCACAAGTTGAGGCTTTGAAAGTCAAGTGTATTCCCAATTGCACAGTATAATAACGAGAGAGGGGCCAGTGGGTAAAAAGTCTCCTGCAGACAATCCGTGTGCAGAACTCAAGTGCAGCTCAAACACTATCCCAAAGCCACCTGAGTCGAAGTCCCGGGTCATAAATATTGACTGGGGCCTGGAACGTTCTGAGGATATCTTAGGTCTTGCGGTGAGCACTTTTGACCTCGGAACTGGAGGCTGTGAGGAAAGAGGCAAGTCCTGTTTCCATATTTCAGACCTTCTGCAGGTAGTGGTGGTCCCAGCCTCACCTGGCACCTCAGGGGTCTGTGGAGACTAGCGAGAAGAAGGAACCTCCCCTGAGACACCCGTGATGATGGTGATCGCCTCCCAGCACCTCCATGTGTGGGCTCCTTCCTGTCCCTTGGCTCCAGTGGGCCAGTGGTACAGCCAACAGGGCTCAGACCCGTCCAAAACACACCCAAGGATTTGGCTTGGCACGCTATTATTTGATCTCAAAATCCAAAAATATGCAAGCAAAAGCGGGAAAGAGTAATTGTCCTCATTTTGCTAGGGTGGTCTAATAATTGAAATTGGTCCTCTTTGAACCTCCGGGTTGGAGATGGAGTGAGAGCCCTACATGCTCCAGGGAAGCAAAGTTAAGAGTTTTCTGAGCTCTCGGTTTGGGCTCCATTGATAAGCGTTGGTGGTGCTTGAAATGGCCCTCTCCTTCTGGGGGGCGCTGCAGCGGTGGAGGGAAGAGCTGAGGGCCTCTGCCTATTCTCCCCAAGAGCTTCCAGAAGGAATGCCCCCCGGCACCAGCTTGAGTTTAGCCTGGGATGCCTGTGTTGGGCTTCTCACCCACAGAACCGTGAGACAGGCTAGTGTTGTTTCAAGCCAGGACATTGGGACTATTTGTTACCTCACCAACAGAAAACTAATATACGGGTTAGGATCATGGGTGTACGAGTTCTTTGACAAGCGCTGTCTAGATGGAAACCGGAAGGGTCCCTGTTGCTCAGAGGCCTGGAGGGCTGGGGACATCCGCCGAGTCGACACCACATCCCCACAGATGAACGTGTCAGACTCGCCCTCCCTCTTTGTTTAGGCTCCTCTCCGGATGGAGAAAACTCGCAGAGACCTCGGTGTCCAACGTCACCCCTCCTGCACCCACTGAGGCACGTAACTTCGTCCCCAGCAGAGGGGAGGGCCTCGGGACAGCTGGGGTCCTTGGCCTTAGCCAGAGGTTCTCAACCCTGGTGTCACATTAAAAGCACCCAGAGACCTTTGGAAGCCTGCCAGTGAGCGGGCCCCCACCTCGGAGACACCGATTGGCCTGGTCTGTGGGGCGGCCTGGCCCCGAGCACCTTGTAAACACTCCGGCAGCAGCGGCCAGTATGGGGAGAGCTTGCGGGGGGCTGGGGAGAGCTGGAGAGAGCTGGGGGGAGCTGGGGGGCTGGGGGGTGCTAGGGGAGGTGGGGGAGCGGGGGGAGGTGGAGGGGCTGGGGGGGGCTGGGGGGGTTGGGGGGGCGGGGGGGAGCTGGCCAAGAGAAGCCACCTCACTCATGGGCCATGCGGGAGAGTTGTCCCCCTCACTCTGGGGGACTCCGGTGTCCGATTTCTCCAGCCCCTGCAGCCTGGCTGGCGTCAGTTTGCCCGCTAAGCCAGCTCCTCCCAGACAGGCAGGCTCAACCATAAATTTTAATTCAAAACTTTTCCTTTTTATTATTTTCAAATGCTCAAGGCCCTCAATGCGATGCGAAATTTCTCCCCTGCTCTGACCTGCAGAAGAGCAGGGTTTCCCTGCCAGTTCCCCTTCCACAAGGGGTGCCCCCTGCCCCCCGCACACATACACATGAAACTGGTGATTCTTTGCATCTGTGGATACTGTTCCAGCGCGAGGCCAGTGACTTCACCCAGCTAAACTCTTCGTGTGGCGGCTCCTTCTCTGGGGCCAAATGGAAAGCAAATCCGGATAATCGTGGGTAATGTCAGTGCGCCGGCAGGGGCTCAGGACTCCGCCTGCACGGGCCGCCTCCTCAGGGAAGCCCAGGAAACTTGTCCAGGCACGAATGGCCGCTGCTCCATGGCCCATGAGCTCACCTGCATGCCTGGGCCGATGTGTGTCTTGACTGCGCGCCTGAAGCCGCCGTGTGCCCAGCGGGGACCGAGCGCTTCCCACCTGGCCTCCGGCCTAGAGTACAGGAAAACCTCAGCGGAAGGCTTGCGTCGCACCTGGAGACAGTTCCTGGTTTGCACCCCCCAACCCATCCTCTGGGGTGCGAGCCCAAGCATGGGATGGTCTGTCCTTGAGATCACGCTGCCCCAGGGAGGGACCACTGTTGGCCCAGAAATCCTGGGGAAGTCACATTGCTCTGGTGAGCCAGAGAAATCGGATCCAGTGGGTCTAGGGCCTGAGGTTCCGTGTTCCGAACAAGCCCATCGGGGGCTGCTGACGCTGCCTGCTCTGGGGTGAACCACACTGAGAGACAGTAGGGCCTGGGGTGGGGGGGGGGGGGGTCGGCTCTGACCGGCTCTAGAGCTGGGTCCCAGCCCAGCTAGAGCTTCCATGGAAACATCTCTAGTGTAGAGGCGGGAAGAGGAGCCCTAGAGTGCGTGGAGGGATGCATAGCGGCTGTCCCCGCACGCTGTGGCTCGCGGGTAGCAATGATGTTGCCAAAAAGCCATCAGCAGAGGCGACCTCCCACCTCCCTGCCCTCCTTGCCAGACTCTACTGTGCAGCAGGGAAACCAGAGTCTGTTCCCTTGTCGGCTCGCTCTGTGGCTCCCGGAGGCGAGGCCATCCTCTCCCAGAGGCTGGAGCAACCCTCCATCAGGGGATGGACCACCTGTCCGGCCTGAGCCCCTGGCTGGCCTCCCACCCGCTCTCAGGCCCGAGCCCAGGGACACCCCGTCATCTCAGAGCCCCAGCCACAGACACTTCCTCTGTGTGGTCTCCCCAACTTCGGCTAGAACTCTTGTGCTCTCCGGGTCTCAGAATGCTTCGTACCCCTGCCCATCTCTGGAGCTTTCCTTGGGGTGCTGTCCCTGTCTCCCCTGCCAGCCTCTGGGCACCTCAAGAAGACCACCCGCCAGGCCTGTGGCCGGCATCCAGCCGATGCCTGCTCAAGACGGACATCCTAACGAGACAGGGAAGTGCCACCCGGTTTAGCTCAAGGGGGCCCAGCGGGCAGGGTGGAGAGTTACTGCCCGGAGTGGAGGGGATGTCCAGCTCTCGCGCTCACTCTGACACTCCCCCTGCTCCTTCCTCAAGGAAGAAGCCCCATGTCTGCAGCCAGTCCCATGAGCGGGGCCAGTTGGTGGGAACCTGATGCTGAGGGTCCCTTGACGAGGATGCGTGTCCCCAACAGTGAGGCCAGACCGCTCATGTTGGAACACGTCTCTGTATGAATACTGAAGTCAAGTGAGGGTTGATTCTCAATGTGAAATGGTCTGTAGGCGTTAAATTCAGCAGGAATTCCTTGTAGTTCTTTTACTCCCTCTCTTTGAAGGAGGGGTGTGGCTTAAGACTTTCCCTAGGGTCCGGGTCCTAAGTAAGCCCAGTCCCTCTAGAGGTCCTGCAGACACCCCCAGGCTGGGGATCGGGGGCCGGGGGGCTGTGGGGGCTCAGGGGCAGGGAGGGAAGCCTTTTCTCCTCTTCCGTTGTCTTCTCAGTGGAGCAGCAATGTGCCCGTCTAGAGCAGCTAGTGGCTTCTCTTTCCTGCCTCCGAGCTGACCTCTTCCTCCAGCTCCCTCCTCTCCCAGAGGGAAGGGAGTTCCCTTCAGGGTAGCTCAAGCCAGGAGCTCAGGGACAACCACGGGGAAGTCCTGACCAAGAAATCAACATACTGTTTGACAGCGGCCCTCCGGGGGCGATTATACAACTGATCCTGGGTGTTGTACAGCCCAAAGCCCCTTCCAGGGGCCTGGCTGGTGCTGGCCAGAGTGCTCATGCCGGGGGGGCTGTCGGCCCCCACCCCACCCGCAAGTGTATGAGTCCCTCTAACCCCAGGTGTCTTCAATGCCCGGCCCCTGCCCGGCGCCCCAGGAAACACACCTGCAGCCTGCAGCCTCCTGACCTGGGCTGGGCCAGGCAGGTGCGTGCTCCCGGCGCCCCGCCACTCCACATTCCACCGCGCCTCACCTCCGGGCTGGCTCAGACAAGCCGCTACCCCCATCCCCCACCAGCTCCGGATGCCCAAACAGAGGCCTCTCCCTCTCCTCAACTGAGCGTAATTGCAACCTGAATGTGTGTGTCGGGAGGGTCCAGGGAGAGCGTGTTAACAAGCCGGGAGGCTCCTGCTCTGAACGCTTTGGCAGTCAGGACTCGGGCACCGTGCGTAAGGCCGAGAAGCAGAGAGAGTGTAGGGACGGAGCTAATTAAGCTGTAAACCATCCCCAGAGCCCCAGTGCATTTGTAATTACGCTCTCTGATCTCAGAAGCCCCTCGGGCACTCCGGGAGAGCTTGGGGTGGGGGGAGGAAGGGGGAGCCGATGATTGAGAAGTTCATCAGGGCTTTGAGAATGGATTTTCATGAAACTGACATTTACACCGTTCTTGGAGAATCTGCTCCCTGAAAAGAACCATAAACCATGCCTAATTCTGCCACGTGATCTGAGGAGCTCCAATCGGCCGGCCCCAGGGGGTCCTGACTTGTTTTATGTAGGTCAGGGGACCCCTGTGTGGTATGATTTTGGAAGCCCCCCCTCCCTTGCTCCTGCCCACGGAAATACCCCAGCTCAGCGCACTGGTGCTGAAAATCGTATAGCTGTTTAATTCTGGTGCTTTTAACATTGCCAAAACCCAAATATAGTGGCTTGCCTTCCCCACGCTGCACCTCAGTGGGAAGGAGAGTAACCCAGTTTTAAGGGTGGGACCACATTGCGGTAGTCCCAACCTGTCCTCTTTTTTTGAACAGTCAACAAATCAAAACACGATCTAATACTTAGGTCTGATTTTTTCCTGTGGGTAAACTGAGGACCCGAAAGAGCTGGGGACCTCGTTCGAGAGCACACAGGCAGAAAGGTGGCAGAGCGGGAACGGCAGCCAAGTCTGGCTTCAAATCTAGCAGACTCTGCAGTTTCTAAGAAGCTGAGTGAAAAAGAAGAAGCTGGAATGCTGAGGACTTGTCAAGCATCGTCCTGCAGAGGCCGGGACTGGGGAAGGCTTCGATCCACAAACGGCAGGAGCCCGAAGTCGGCTTCCATGATCACCTTTGGTCATTTTTCGATTTGTTGATTGTTAGAAAAAATCCAGGCTGGGGACGTAGCCTTGCTACAAAGGATAAATTACAAGCAGAAACTCTCACGCCGATACGCTGGCATCTGTTAAGCCCATCCTCTCGCGCAGCAACTGGCCCTGCGGACAACTGACTCGGGTCTGGGCTGAGCACAGGTTCCTCCAGAAACCCCTTTCCCCAGACAGTCCCACATAACTAAATAGCAGCAGCTCATCTGGGCTCAACCTTTGAAGAAAACCAGATAATACTGGGCTCAACCCAGTTTAGGCAGCGACTATTTCTTCTAAAAACAAAGAAGGAGACAGACAGAATTCCTGCCTGAATCCGTTCACCCTGCCCCTGCGGCCAAGCCCCGGGAATTCTGCCCTGGCGGGGAAGATTCAGACAGACCTCAGCACTTTTCTGAGAAACGGGGATTTGGGCCAGAATCTCCTCCCATGATTCTGGTTCCCAGAGCGGCCACAAGGCACGTCAGCGGGAGCCGGCCCTCCAGAGCCTTCCAAGTCCCCGGAGCAAAGCTCGGGAATCTTGAGACTTTTTTCTATTTTTACTACAAATCATAAAGGAGAAACAACTAATTTTTCATCAAGCTTTACTGTGAATTGAAGAGTTGAGGAACACAGCCCGGTCCCTGGCATCAAGTAAGCGCCCCCAAAGTTGTCATTATCAAAAGAGTACGTTTCTGGCTATCAAGGTAGCTCTCTCATTGTAAACAAACTTGTAAAACCCTGAGACGTACAAAGACGTCATTAAACTCATCTATAATCCAAACTCCCAGACACGGCACCTTGTGGATCTATCTCCTTCCAGATCTTTTTCTACCTGTAAACTCAATGTATCGATCATATAGACTTGGTACGTCGATATCACACACCGTAAGTGGAACAGATCTACTCGCAAAGATGGGATCGCGGCGTAGGTGCTGTTTGACTCCAGTTCCGCTGTGCGTCCTTCCATAAACCCCTCTTGGTGGTAACAAGCATTCTGTAATAACATAACAGCTCTCCGATGAGCATCCTTGCACAAGGACGCACATCCTTGTCCAGCCTTCAATCTCTTGCCTGATGATTTTCTCTGGATAATTCCCAGCAATTGGGCTGTCAGAGTTAAAGATTTTAGGGACGCGGTGTCCAACTGTCCTCCAGAAGGAGCACACCAGTTTCCCTCCTGACATCTTTTCGGGTGTCAACAACACCTTGACATGCATTGATCCTCACTATTCATGGGTTCTGAGTTTTTGTATTCACAAGAATTGGTCCAAAAAGTCTCTATAGAGAAGACAACCCAAACTTTTTATCTTTTCACCTGTGATCCCCCTGGTACATAGTAAACACTCAATAAATGCAGTGCATCTTGGATGAATAGGAAGAAAGTCAGAGGTGGTTATACAGTTTGGACCCCGGGCCAAGATCCTGGGGTTTTGTTTTCTCTTTTTTTAACCGGTATCTTTCCCTGTCCTGCCTTCAGCTGGTTCTCACAGGCATCTCTCGGAGGCAGAAACACCCCTCCCAGAAAAGCAAACTCCAGATGTCACCCTTGATCTTTTACCACTCATTAAATCGTAAGGCCACCAGTGGCATTGATGTAGCATGGATAATCGTATTTTCCCAACTGAAAAGTAGGAAACAACGATGTTATCTGATTTATAAATCTATTTATGTGGAAGAAGAAAAATATTTGCAGAAGAATAATATTTTGTGACACGTGCAGATTATGCAGAGTTCAAATTTCAGTGTCCATAAAAATGGGGTTGGAATGCAGCCACGCCCATTTGTTCCCGATCGGCTATGGCTGATTCCGCTGTTTTACCACGGAGTGGAGTAGTAGCTATGGGAAAGGGACAGCCCCAAAACCTAAAACATTTACTCCCTGGTCCTTACAGGAAAGTTTGCCGGCTTCTCGCCTAGAGGTAGGCTACTTGGTGACAGCATACTTTAATTGTATGTGTGTGCACACAGAGACACGAGTAGTGCAAAAACGCTTTTGTTGAGAAAAGCGGTCCTCCAACTACTTGGCCTCAGAATCCTTTTCCATCTTGAAAAACACTGCAGACCTAAGAGAGCTTTTGCTAAATGTGGGTTGTATCTATTGATATCTGCCGTATTTGAAATTAAATCTACGAAGCACTTAAAAATTGATTAATTCACTGAAAATAACACAATAATCCCACATCATATTAATATATGTACCATATTTTTAATGAAAACAAAAAAACCCCTATATTTTCCAGAGCAAAAATGTCAGTGGAGAGGAGTGGCATAATTTTAAGTATTTGCAAATCTCTTTGAAATCTGGGTAAATAGAAGACAGTGAGATTCTCATCACTCCTTCTGGGGTCACTCCATTGAAACCTAACATGTGACACAGCCTGTGGAAAACTCTACCATGAGGGCAAAAAAAAGAAAAATAACATCTTAGTAGTACTATAAAAAATAGTTTTGGGGCACCTGGGTGGCTGAGTGGGTTAAGCCTCTGCCTCGGGACATGGCTCGGGACATGGTCCCAGGGTCCTGGGATCGGGCCCCGAATCGAGCTCTCTGCTCAGCAGGGAGCCTGCTTCCTCCTCTCTCTCTCTGCCTGCCTCTATGCCTACTTGTGATCTGTCTGTCAAATAAATAAATAAAATCTTTTAAAAAAAAAGTTTTGATATAGTGGATCCTCTGAAAGTTTCTTGGTGAGCCCCAGGGGGCGCCTGGGCCACACTTTGAGAACCACTGCTTTAGAAACAGTGTTCGCAGGGTGAAGTCTCTGTAAGAGGGCTGACTGAGCTGGAGCCAAGAGCACACCTTTGCCCCTGCTCCCAACAAGGTAAGCAGAGTCTCGGAGATGGAAAAGGTTAGGACAACCCGGGCTATCCCCTCACACCTGGGCTGGGGACAGCTGCTCACTTGCAGCCCCAGCAGCCAAAGTCGTGAGAGAAGCAGGCAGGGCTACAGAGGTGACCACTCCTCCTCCCCCGGTCCCAGCCTTTCCACAGGCTTCCTCCGTCTTCCTCCTGATTTCTCCTCCTCTCTACCCTCTCCATGAGCTGGGGGAGAGAAGCCAGGTGACACGCCCCCCTTTGTGTCATTGGGGAGGACCAGGTCAGTTTGCATTTCCCACGGATCCTTCCTTCAGCGGGGGGGCCCTTCCCCAGAGCCTGCACGCCAGCCCCTTCCTGGGGCTCCCCAGGCGCCAGCTGCACCAGCATCTTCACGATCCCAACTTCTCTCACATGGTACGTGAGAGTCAGTCAATTTCCCAGCTTGCTTTTTGCTCTTTTTTCATTTTTAAATTGTTGTTACTATTGTGCAAAGACAGCACAGTCTGTCTACAGACCCTGAGCACAGAAGTAAAGTGTCCTGAGCATGAAGGGGAGGTCTAAGACGGGCTAGAAGCAGATTGCTGCTTCCAGCTTGGCGGGATTCTGATGAGAGCATGAGTCTGCCTGTACCGTCCACTCACTAAGTACCAAGTACAATGTCAAACCCTGAGACCGCAGATTGCACACCCCGCCATCTGCTTTTCCCCTTTCCTTTCCTTCTAGAAGCCACAGTTGTCAGTGAGGCACGTGGCTTCCCAGTATAGAGACAACATCTACGTGCCTCCCTTGTATCCAGGTGTGGCCTCAGGACTAATGTTGGGTCAGTGAGAGGTACAGATGAGCCCTGTGCCTCTGTTTCTCTCTCCCGTTCCTTCCTGCTAGTCGCAGTGAGGTTCTGATGACTCCGGGCTTGGTGACCATAGGGGGCCGAGCGGTGGAAGCAACTTGTCGAAGGAGTTGGAGCGACAGGTGAGAAGGAGCCTGACAGTGGGAATACACCAGCCTGGATGGCCTGGCCGTCGTCTTTTGAAGGAAATAACTATCTTTCTTTTGTTTTAAACCACTGTCTTCTGTTATGGTTGAATAGATTCACAATGAAGATCTTTAAGAGTCATTTCTCTTGAACCTAGTAACAACAGTGTGACATGAACACTTTCCAGGCGAGGCCGATAGAGATCATGTAACAAACCCAAGGCCGTGTAGCCAAGGAAGGCTGAAACAAAGACTGTAGCCTGGGCACTCGGCATTCCAATCCTGTGCTTTTAATAATATACTTTTCTCCCCACTATTTCAATAAATGACTGGCCTTCTTCCTTTTGAAGTTGGTTTTTCTGACTTCCTTCATTTCCTGTTTATAAAAATCCACTGCTTGATACTAGCTTCTAGAGTAGGGCCACTGGGTTGCCAACTACAAATGGGGCAATAATACCCTTATTTATTATAAGGGAACTTACACACACACACACACACACACACACACACGCAAATGCTAATGGTACGTATCAATCTCAAATGAAATGCTGGGGGTCTTCCTCGCTGCTCAGACATTGGCTTTTAGACTCTCTACACACTGATCATGATCCTAAACCCACAAACCGATCCTATAATTTGGGATCATACTCTCTGGAACGTCGAACCTCCTTGATACCATGGAAAGGGAAGAGAACCCTTGGATATCCCACCCTCTTCTGTTTTGTGCTTCAACCCAGAAGGAACAGGTCACTTCCGCTCACAACCCATTGGGCAGAACTGGTCACATGACCCCAACGATCTTCCAGGGGGCTGGACGTGGACTCTTGATAGGTGTACGGTAAGCTGGAGGTCTTTGCCATCTCGTGCAAGCATCAACATGTCTACAGTCATGAGTCCTCCTAAAAAATATTCTGAGTTCTTTCCTTAATCTCTGGTGGATGCTGGTGGACATTTCTAAGCTCCAGTTAATGGGAAAGCACAGACGCAGAAGGACTTCCATGGGCATTTCTGGCCAAGTGACAGAATGGGTTAGGATTTTAATATTTGATGGTTAGGAGCAGTTAGGCAAGTGGTGCCTGAGAATTAAAAGAGGATACGTAGGGGCACCTGTGTGGCTCAGTGGGTTAAAGCTTCTGCCTTCAGCTCAGGTCATGATCCCAGGGTCCTGGGATTGAGTCCTGCGTCAGGCTCTCTGCTCAGCAGGGAGCCTGCTCCCCCCGCCAACTGCCTGTCTCTCTGCCTATTTGTGATCTCTGTCTGTCAAATAAATAAATTTTAAAAAAAGAAAGAAGAAAAAAAATAAAAAAGATAGTGGCCCAAGAAGAAATAAGGCTATTGATCCATCCGGTTCTGACTTCCAGCCACCGGGAAACCTTGGGCAGCTCCTGTGGCCCCTGCCCACTCTTCTACCCACTCCAGTCCTCCCATAAGGTTGAGAGCAAATGCACACACAGATTTGGAATTTGGACTTTGGAAAGAGATGGACTCAAGAATATGAATCAAGAGAAATGTAGATCATTATTTATATCCTGAGTCCTCCAGTCTAAACACATTAGATTTTATCTAGAAGTTAGACTAGAGGAATGGTCAGCTTCTCTCTTTTATAGTTGGCCAATTCCAATTAGTACCAAGGATCTAGTTGAACCAGGGGCTGGCCTGTTTTTGCTCTGGATGGCAAATCAGTCTCTCAGATATTTACGTTGTCCCTAGCATGTGCATGGTACAACGCTAATGAATAATGAATACTTGCATGTTTGTGAAGGAACAGTGCAATGCACTCAAGGCAACAAGACAAGTTTTATAGTCAAACATGCCACTTGGGTAATATTTACAAATAGCCCAGAAAACCTCACTCTTCAAAGTCTTTTTAGAAGTTTACATGCTTCTTTCTTTCTTTCTATCTTTCTTTCTTTCTTTTTTAAAGATTTTATTTATTTATTTTAGAGCGTGGAGAAGGGAGTGATGTGGGGAGGGGTGGGGACAGGCAGAGGGAGATGGAGAGAGAGGGAATTTTAACCGGTGTGGAGCCTGATGTGGGGCTCGATCTCATGACCCTGAGATCATGACCTGAGTGAAATCAAGAGTCAGATGCACGACCGACTGAGTCACCCAGCGCCCCGTGTGCTTATTTCTGAGATGTTGTCTTGACATCCTCTTTTGGAAATATCTTTAGGCCCTGGGTAAGGATAGTATCTGAAAGTTGACCCCACGACCGCTCTAATGTCTTTTCTGGTACTGTTGTTATCCATTAGTTCACTAGCATTGGCTTTCAATACATTTTGTGTGTTCTCAGAAATCAGATACATGCTCAGCAGAGAGAGAAAGAGTAACCATGCCTATGGAATATCTAGAAAAAATGTGCCATAGCCTCTAAAGGCAAATCCTTAATTACACTTCAAAACTCTACGACAAATTATATTTTCCAAAAGCTGTACTTCTCCTCCTATTTCTTATCCCATTACTTTTCAAGAAACTTGACACTCTCCCACTGATATGTGGAGTCTAATCCCCTTCCCTTGCAAGTAGGTGAGTTTCTGACTCGTCATCAGCAGAAGGCAGGGAAGCGATGCTGTCGGACTTCAGTGTGGGGTCATAAAAGGGAATTTGGTTCTGCCATGTGAGTCAAACACCCTCACCGGAGCCCCCAGATCACCATGTAAGGACCTTGACCACTTCTGGGGTATAAATACCCCTACACCCGTCAGTGTGGTGAACATAGAATTGGAAAGAGACGCACACAAGGGTTATACTGTCCCCAGTATAAGCCCCTAGCCAGAGCTGTGGCAGAGCCTGGAGGAGGTCAGCTCTGTGGGGCCAACAGGTGCTCCTTGGTGTGTTTCAAAGTTCCTTCCTGTTTATGGGATGCAGCCCAGAGCCAGGTAGCACTGAAATCTGTGGGGTTTATCTGTGCTTGCCTCTGGCCAAGGTAGAGAACGAGACACTTCTGGCTTCACAGTGGACAAACAGAACTGAACCTCTAAGCCATCCAAAAGGACCCCTAATTGGGCACTCTCTTCCCATGATACAGAAGAGTGTTGTGGACAGTGGCCGGCCTCCTGAGGGGTGACACGCAGACAGCCGTGGGCAGCTTGGGGCCTCAGCTCTCTGGGGTTCTGAAGGCCCTGCCTCCCTAATGGGGCTAAGAAAACCTGTCCTGAGGTATTTGGCTAGCATGGAACACATTTGGTGGGCAAGGAGCCATGGGAGGACTGGGCCCACTTTGTGACAGCATAGCCCAGTTTCTACTGAGACCACGTGCCCGCACCCACTGCCTGGGACAATACCCACCCCCTCCCACCGACACCCGAGTCTGCATGAGGGGGTCAGACAGAGAAGGCCGTGCTCTTTGCAATGACATGGTTTCTATCTTAAATTAATACATTGCATTTGGGGGGGGGGCGGAACTCATAAAAGAAGAATATTAAAATTGTACCCAATCCCTCGCGCTGCCCATTAAAAATTCTGGCTTTGTTTATAGTCTTTTAGAATATGCAGTCTGTACAGGTTTTATACTCAAAAGTCTTTCCTGTAGCATTGATCACACCATGGTCATCTCCCCATGCCCTTAAATCTTAAAAAATAACGTTGGGGGCTGTGCCAGGGTGGCTCTGTCACCTGAGTATCTGACTCTTGGTTTTGGCTCAGGTCATGATCTCGGGGCTATGGATCGAGCCCCGTGTTGGGCTCCACGTTCAGTGCGGGGTCTGCTTGTCCCTCTCTCTCTGTTCGTGCCCCCCCAAAAATAAACAAAAAATTTAAAAATAATAATGGTGCATAATATTCCATCATTTGGAAGAAAACAACTTTTATTTCCAGCTGTAGAGGCTAACTCTGTTTTTCCATGATGGAAAACCTCATACGTCCGTCTCGTGCTCTTAGCAGACTGTGGCGCACTTGGAGCAATAGGAGAACATGGTGGAATGACAGCGTCATTGTTAAGGCTCTTGAGAAACATCACTGTTTTGCAGAAGGCTGCTCTCCAGTGTGAGCTCCCACCCGGGAGGCGGACCGGCGCAGGTCCAACAACAGTGAAAGGGGCAACGTGAATTTGCATGATTGGCTTGGAATCTCCACTTTTGATGAATACAGAAGCATTGTACATGTCTGCTGACCATGTGTGTTTCTGCCATTGACTCACATTCTCTGTCCCTTTCCTTACAGATATCTCAGCCCTTTTACGAGTTTTTGCAATAGCGTTCCACATCAAAATACAATTCTTTGTGATATTTAGCATATCTTCCCAGTGTTACGGACAGCTACACTGAGTTCCAGTTTCTGTGGTCCGTCGCAATCATCTCTTACTTTTTAACTCACATCTAAACCTTTATTCCTACGTGGTCCTTCCCTCTCAAGATCTGAAGTTTATGTACATCTTCGATTGTATGTTAAAAATGCCTATAGACTTAATTTTGATATATGGGGAGAACTAGGAATTATCTTTAATCTTTTCCACATGGTTGGTCCTAACATCATTTGTGGACTGACCTCCCTTTCCTCACGGATCTTAACCATGTACTAATTTTTTATCTATAGTATTTCTATTAGGGTTTGTGTTTGAGACTCTGTTACCCCCTCCATCTGCTGATTGGGCTGTTGAAATTTTTATAATATCTTTGTTTTTCTTCTTTCCCCTCAACAATATAATACGTTTACTATGGTTCCTTCTCAAAATATTCTCGATCAAGCTACAAAAACTTCCTGCTTCAGGCCTCCTCCCATTAAATTCTTGTTGATCAGAGCAAGTGACAACTTTTCCCTGAGAAACCACTCTTTTAATTTTTCCCTGCTCATCCTGGTCTTGGGCTTTGGGATGGAGAAGCAAACAAGAGTGAGTAAAGAGAGAGCTTGGGCCTCATGAAGTCACCTTGACAGGAAATTCATTTGAGTTGTCACCTTCTTCTTATTAAGGGTCATGTGCCTGTTGTTGCTAAAATGCAACAACTTGCATTTAGCTTTGTCTCTGCCGTCTCCCAGCAGCGAGACACCCAAAATTGAGAATAGTAGCTGCTCATTCAAGAACAGTCAGCAAAGGGACTAGGCTTTACTTGCAACTTTATCATGAAATTATCTCGGACACACTGCTGTCGTACTCTGGAATTGTGCCACACCATCTGTAAAATGAGGCTTCCAGACCGGACTGCCTTCCTGCTGTAATGCTGTGCAACTGGTCATAGGCGGCCCCATCTAAATCCTGCCTTTGTTTCCCTGAAGCCAGCATCTGTCAGAACTGTTCAATGGTTCTGAGTTCAGACATCTTCACATTTTCCAGAGCCTTCTTGCTTGGTGAACAGTCCTTTCAAGATCCAAGGAAGAAAAGCACCCCCAAACGTGAAGCAGATAAAAAGGAATAGCTATCCAAAAGAAGAAGAAATTTGTGTGTATGTTTCTCTCTCTCACTCATTAGTATGACTTCTGACTGATTCAAACATTTGTTACACTTTTCCTGGAAACTTAGAAGTTTAATTTGGAATACAGTCATGGAGAGAAAATTCTGCTGAGTATATAATGCAAAAATATGGTTGCTAATGAGTGCCATTGATTTAACAGGAAATAAGGAGAAAAATACAAATTTTGGAAGAAAATAAGCAATTTCAAAACGTTTCAATTTGCTCCAAATCCAACTTCATTGCTTCAAGGGGTAGCTTGGAAATTCTTCTCATGAAAACGCAGTAAATATTACTGTAGACTGTTTTCTGGCCTGGAAGACGTGGGTAGAAATGACAGATTTCCTAGAACAACTTTTGGGAAATTTGTGTTGATGGTACCTCTGATTTTAAGTTCTTCATTCTTTCTTCCAGCAAAAACACACCAAGTCATTGCAACAACACAGAACAGAGTTGCAAATTCCTGCTTCTATAATTAAAAAAAAAAAAAAAAAATCTTTTTGGTCTTTGTGTTCAGATCGTGTGTGTGTGTGTGTGTTACACATGTTTTGAGATAGTTTGGGGACACACGACAAAAGAATCTCCTTCTTCCCTACTAGGAATTCTTGATTTTACACCATTAATGGGCATTTTCAAAACATTAAGCACCAGGTTTGAAGTCTACAAATAAAATGCAAGTGCAGATGCCGTGTTTACGCTCGCATTAACACTTCATAAGCAGTTCATTAAACTGATAACACTTTAAACAGTAACACTGGCTCTTTCAGACTCTCTCAGCCTGTAATTGTCCCGAGGCACCAAATGAACCCTTTCTAGGCTGGGAACCACAGGAATTTACATTCTTGACCTGTGTCTCTTAATTATGGACACCCTGGGCCCTGGCCGATTCAGAGAGGGCCTGGCTCAGGCCAGCACGGCCCACTGACTGCAGGCACAGGCACAGGTCAGGGGCTGTCTGCTGGGGACACCACGCAAGGAAACGGGCCTCAGGACAGGGCCAGGGCAGCAACCGGAACAAGGTCACCCCACGACTTTCCTGAAACACTTCAGCTGGGTTTGTACTGACCCTCTCTGACCAGAAACCAGTTTCCAAAGGACCCATCTCCCTGTTCATTTCTAGTGAGTTTCCTTTCTAGAAGCAGCAATCCCCACAGCCCCAGTCCTCTCTAGAAACGGGAGAGCCTGTGCAGGCCTTCTCCCTGGCATGAACTAGGGCCCGAGGGGCTGTGTTATCAGAGTGGACGTGGACCGGCGGGCACTTCAGTCCTCTTTCAGGAACGACATCAGCATGACCTGTCCCATCACCATTGGAGCTCTGCATGCCCCTCACTGAATTCCACAACCAGGAGGTTCTTCCTGTTTGGGAAGACGACACAGAGGCCTGCCTGGCCACAAAGGGATGATGATTTCAGATCCCCCGGGACTTGAGCCCAGGGCGTCCGCCCCAGTAAGACTTTTCTAGCATCATCTCCCTCATCCTGCCAACTGGTCGGGACTCGTATCCTCGCTTTGCAAAAGGGGAAAGGGAAGCAAAGGCGGAGACGGAATTGGAACTCAAGTCCACCCCCGCTCCCACGCCAGGGCTGTGGCCTCTACGCCATGGCCCCCTCTGAGGGCACGGGGTGTGCTGGGCAGTGAGTTAGAGGTTCTCAAAGCCCGGCTCCTGGAGTTTCAGCCCGAGGGCAGTGAGAACCCGGCTCCTCTCGCACCTTCTGCCAGGCCAGGGCCGCTGCTCCGGAGTTCCCAGGCCTCCAGCCCTGGGGCTGATCTCCAGCTCCGCGGAACTGATGGTAACTGATCCGTGACAGGTGAGTTGCTGATGGGTAACTGACCTGCTGCTGGTTAACCTCAGCGAGGTTTCGGCGAGCATTCCTCCCAGAGCTGGGGCGGGGCGGGGGGAGGAGTCCCACGGCCCTTCGGAGGCGGGAACCGAACTGGGAATCCTGGGCGTGGAATCGGGCCCGGGAGTCCGCAGCTAGGGCGCTGCAGGCCTGGACACGCGGAGCCCGCGGCCGGGCGCACAGCGCCATCGCGTGGCTGGAATGGGAAGCGCAGCTGGGACCGCGCTCTCAAACCCTCTCAGGGACCAGTGAGTTAGTTGGGTGATGCCTGGTCGGGGAAGGACCAAACCGTTCTTTTGGGAACATCCCTTGATCTCCAGCTCTAGGCTCAGGCGGTCCGTGTGGCTGTAACAGCAGGAGGAACTGCGCGGTGGGGTGCTGCTCAGAGGGGACACTTTGGTCAGTCCTGAAGTCTTCCGTGGAAGAAGCAAGCCCCCCACCCCCGCCCCCACGTGGGGCAATGGATTTATTTCTCCTGAAGAAAGGAGCAAAGGGGGCAAAGGATCCCGAGAACCCTTTAGCGGTCGGGGAAGCCCCTGGGCTCCTTCTCAAAACATCGGCAAACACATAAAATAAGGCACACAGAATTACGAAGCCACCAATTATACGAAAACACAGTCCCCCAAAATATCTTCTTAAATTGTGACATAGTCGTGTTCTCTGTTAATACGCCATGTAGCAAGATCTACAGACCAGAATGCGAACTATTGCTATTCCGTATGGTGATGCGCACGTGGTATTTCGAGACAAGTGCACCAACAGGGATGTGATGTGCAAATAGCCATGATTTCTGCCAGTGACAAAGTCACAGGCTTTGCGGATAGGCTGTGACGAATTGCCTGTGTTCATAATTGAAGAAAATGTTAAGTTTCTATGAGAGGTTAGGGAAAGGAATCACAGAGTCCCTGGATTTCATCCAGGGACGACTTGGTGAAGAAGCTGGTGGGTGAGCAGCTTGATTAACAAGTAAACAAACAGGTGAGTGTAGACGGTGCTGGACGCTTTGCGGGAAATCAGCAGGGGGATCCAGACCGTGACAGCAGGGGGCGGTGGTCCCGGGAGGGCCCGCAGGAGAATTCATAAGAGACTCTTGCAGTGGCGGGCAGTGGCCACCAGGGGGCGCAGGTAAACCCACAAACCACACAGTCTGCACCATGGACTCCCGCCGGCAGGACTGGTCTCCACCCTTTGACCGCAGTGCCCCGAATTCCTAAAGCCTGGGTTCAGTTCCATAGGGCGGTTAGCAGAGGTCCCGAACGTAATCTGAAACCCAGGATCTCTGACTTTCTTTGGGAATCAGGCTCCTTAAGGTTTGCAGAACCCCCTGAGCCTTCCAGGTTTGTGATTCCTTGGGGACCCCCTACATTGGCGGGTGCGAGACCTCTGCTCTCCTCCTCAGGTCCAGTCCAGGGGGCATTTGTATGGGGGCTGGTGAGCTTAGGGCCGGGTCAGAGACGGCCTTTGTAGTTGGGTATGAACCAGTGTGGCAAGCTTGCGGGGTGATGTCAGGGGCTGGCACTGGCAGCGAACAACTTTGTTGACAAGAAGATTAATTAGACCAATGTAGCGCCCATCAGTAACGGCCTCCGCCTCCTCCGGGGTCAGCTCCAGTCAAGCCCTCGCTCGAGGTTCTTTTCTCTTCTTCTTCTTCATCTTTTAAAAAGAAAGCTTCATCTGTTAACAAGGCAGCCAAAAAACAAGGCGTGCCAGCGAGCAAGTACGTACAAGCAGGTTCTGCAGCGAAGTCTCTTGCCAGGCCTTGGGCTGGCCCAGCCTGGGAGCCAGCTGGGGCCTCTTCCTTCTACCTGTACAGACCCGACCCCAGGAAGCGTGTTGAGCCCTGAATCCTTCCTCGCGAGGGGGACGCCCTGTCTGGGAGCCTCTCGGTCTCTCTTCCTCTCTGCCTTTCACGAGCGCATGGCCCAGAGAGGGGCTGGCCGCCCACCATGCCCGGGCTTCAAGACCTGAGGCTTCCGCCACCTACACCTGGCCTTTCAAACACCCTCTTTGTCCAGCAGGCGCCCGTGTCCCGTTGTCTCAGTCCGGGAAGTGACAGGCATCCGCTGAGTCGTGGTGGCCCCATTCATCATCCAGCAGATACTCACCGAGCCCATTAAATGCCAGCGACACTGGCGAGGGAGGAGTGGTCTTGACACATCAGGCCCTTGCCTGGGGGCCGTGGAGGGGGGCTTACATTCCAGAGGGAGGCAGAGCCGTGAGTAAAATAAATACAAGAATGAGCTAGCTGGTGCCTGTGGTAAAGGCCAAGAAGGTAGAGGAGGGGATGCGGTGGAGAGGGCCTGGAGGTGGCAGCCATTTTGGAAGGGGCATCCCTGAAATTGCAGTTGGGACCCAGGGAGAGAGGGGATCTGCGTGGGGAGAGCCGGGGAGAGCTGGCCGTTCCTCAGCCCTGGGAGACAGGAGTCTGGTGGTGTCTGGGGCAGGAACGCTTGGTGAAGACCAGTTGACTGGATAAATAGAAAACGATTTCCAAGCTGTGCCTCTCACCCTTTAGTGCACATCTGAATCTTCTCAGGCACTTGTTAAAATACTCACCAGGCTGCCAGAGACTCGAGAAAGCCCTTGCATGGCTGGGGGTGCCCAAAGCCAGTGCCGCCTTCAGCAGGCTGCGCTGGGAGCTTTTCATAACCCGGGCCTTCACCTCCCACCCTGCCGAGAGCACCCAGGCCCGGTCTGGGACCGGCGGGGGCACATCCCAGCCTCAGCGTGGCCAAGACACGAGCCCACCCAAGGTCTGTAGCCCCAGCTGCCTTGGAAATGACAAATGCATCTGGCCTTCTCCTAAAGGGGCCGGGGAGGGGTCTCTGGAAGCCTCCTAGGGCTGGGGGCAGAGCTGGAGGGGTCTCTGGAAGCCTCCTAGGGCTGGGGGCAGAGCTGGAGGGCCACTGAATGGTCCTGCCAACCACCACCCCTCCCAGAGACTTCCTAAAGCCTCATGGGGCCCTCTGAGCCCTGGGGCTCTGACCTCACATCCTTTTCCTCTCAGAAAGAACTGAGAAGCGCACCTTGGAATCAGGGCAGCAGCTGGGAGCCCCGGGGGGCTGAGGAGGACATGCCCACACGCAGGGACCCCAAGGCGTGCAGGGGAGAGGCTGGGCCTTCGAGGAGTGCAGTGTGCTGATGGGCACCGAGCACGGTGTCTTCAAGGGAGGAGCAGGCAGCGTGGGACCCCTGAGGTGGGCTTGGCTGGAGACCCCAGCCAGAGGGGGAGGATGTGCCTGCTTCCAGGGTAAGGCCTCCCAGGACAGGGACGCGCCTCCCGGGCCCTTCATCCTGACCTCCCAGAGTTTGTCTTGGGTATCTGGAGCCTTGACCCGACCCCAGGCCTGTGTGGCCTTCTCTCCTGTGCGTGGCAGCACAGCCGGCTGTGTGAGTGGTGGGGATGGGCAGGACTTGGATGTGTGGGGCTGCGGGTACACATGCGTGAGCAGTCACACGCGTTCACGTGGCCCCTGGTGGCCCAGCAGAGCGCTGGGGGTGAACCTCAAACGAGGCGGGTCAAAGTCCAGCTCTCTGCACTGCTTGTTTTGAGAGGCGACTCGTAAGATTTCTAAATTTAAAACTGGCCTTCCAGATGATGAGGAAGACGTAGTTGTCAAGGTAGAAAAATAACTTATGTCTCATCTACCAGCTTGTTATCTCTATTAATGCCTTTTTAGTAACAGGCACACATGTTTTGCTCTTGGGCCTCCCAAACATCAGGACAGTCAGAGACAGTTGGAGGAAGTTACCAGAAACAAGGAATGCTCCTTCCAGAGGGTGAGTGATTCTGAGGACAGAGACAGGAGATTTCCAGTCTTGGCCTGGGCTCTGGTCTTCTCTGCACCCAGGTTTAACCTCGATGCACTGCTCCTCCAGATGTGGCTGGGGAAGACTGGCCTGAGTCTCATGGGAGCCTAACACACACATCCCAGGGCCACCGCCAGACCTGATGAGTGGGGTCAGGGGACTCAGAGTGCCTGGGGAGTGGGCCCACACCAGCAGATCCACACTTGGGAAGTGAGCACGGGGCGCTCTGTTTGAAGACCTGCTGTACGGGAGCCAGACCAGAATCCTGAGCAGTCTCTGACTAGATGTTTGGGGACCCCGGGGCAAATACTTGTAGGGACCTCTTTTCCAACTGCACATGGAGGGGGTTTAAACTCATGGGGCCCAACTCAAACCACTCACATCCTTTCCACACCCAGGCCTCTTCTGGAGCCCCCGCACCCCGCCCCCGAGACCCATGGCAGAAAACTCAGAAAACTAGCCTTTAAGGCCACCTGGCTGGGTTCTAAGAGCAAATGCAAAACTCACAATGGGACAGAGTGATCGGCTTGGGCCTTATCCTGAGCCCGTGGCAGTGTGCGGCCAGGGGCCCTTTCTCCTTCTCCGCGCCTCATTCTTCCCGGTGTGCAGGACTGTAAAGGTGGTTTACGATCACCTGACTACTACATAGGTTTCCATGTGAAGCATCAATTTACCGCTCGCGCAAATGGATTAGGACTTTTTTTTTTTTTTTTTCTTTGGTCCTTTGGTTAATGTCTTTCGGAGTGCTGAGCTGCCAGATGGGAGACCCAACAGAAGACACTCCAGTGGCCTACAGAGTTCAGTGGAGGGGTTGAGGCGCCCAAGGAACTCCATTTCCCAATCTCTGCTGCCCTCTGCTGTCTAGTGCTGGCTAGGACATGCTGACAGGGCCGCCCCGGCCACCTTCCCAGGCAGTTCTTTTTTTTTTTTTTTTAATTTTTATTTATTTATTTGACAGATAGAGATCACAAGTAGACGGAGAGGCAGGCAAAGAGAGAGAGGAGGAAGCAGGCTCCCTGTTGAGCAGAGAGGCCGATGGGGGGCTCGATCCCAGGAACCTGGGAACATGACCTGAGCTGAAGGCAGAGGCTTTTACCCACTGAGCTACCCAGGTGCCCCCCTTCCCAGGCAGTTCTTAAAAGGGGCCCGGGATTTCCTCCAGGGCTGCTGCTCCCCTCCCCCAATCGGCGGGGCAGAGTGGATGGCTCCACGATCCTTCACAGGGGATGCCAGGACCAGCAGCGTCAGCCGCCCCAGGGAATGGACTAGGAAGGCGGCGGGCTCAGCCTCCTGCTGACATCTTCTCAGTTAGAAACTGTGGATAGGGCTCGGGGCTCAGCATTTTAGTAAGCCCTCCTGGTGATGCTGACGCACAGGCTAGAGAAGAACTTTTGCTCTCTCTTTGGAAACCGAAGTCCGGAGGGGAAATAGTATATATGTATTTTAACTGAATGGTGCACCTTCAAAATTAAAATAAGACATGAAAAAATGTAGGAGCTTATTTTCATATTTGGGAAGACCAGTGCTCTGAGAACATCAGGGTCCCCACATCACACAGGTGGGCTCGGTTGGAGCTTTTGCAGAGAGCAAGACTCCTCGGGGACAAACGTGTAAGAAGTTCTTCTCTGATCTAGATGATGGGTGTGCTGCTCCAGCCGGTGAGAAAGAGCCTCCGCGGTCTGGCAGGGTTTCTGCATTTCAACGGGCTGCATCTGATGGCCAACGACATCAGGGACAGGGATTTGGACTTTCAGACAGTCCTGATTCGAGTGCATTCACCTGCGCACTTAGTGACTTTACTCAGCACTCACCATGTGTTCTCAAGACAGAGCTAACCCTGGGGCACTGGATTCCTACCCTTGTGGAGGCAGCGCAGTGGGGAAGACAGACGGTAGACCAGAAACTGCACCTGAGAAAGTGGACACGAACGGGTCCCTGCTGTAATCGGCACTGTGACGAGGATGTTCTGCAGGTGCTGGTAGGCAGGAGGGCACCGCCGAGCGGGAGGGAGGCTTGTAAAGCCCTGTGATGGATGGCACAGCCTCTCAGGGAGGTGGTCCTGGGGCTGTGGGGAGCGTGGGACACGGGAGACTTCACCTTCCCCCTCCCCCACCCCGTGGCCTGCACAGGTTGGGGATTGGTGGGCTGGATCTTTTTGTCATCAGAATTAAACAATACAGTGTTACTAATTATGAGAAAATTTTTATTGTTAAAAAATCCAGAAAATATAGATAATACTGATAAGGTGAACATTTTAAACCACCCAGAATCCCACCATGTAGACATAACTGCCAACAAGAATTTGTTGTAGAGGTTTGATTTTTTTTTTGATGTCGTTATATGTGATACTACATTACATTGGATTAATTACATAAGTGGGGGGAGGGGCAGAGGCAGAGAGACTCTTTTTTTTTTCCTGAAGATTTTATTTATTTGACAGAGAGAGAGATCACAAGTAGGCAGAGAGGCAGGCAGAGAGAGAGGAGGAAGCAGGCTCCCCGCTGAGCAGAGAGCCAGATGTTGGGCTCGATCCCAGGACCCTGGGACCATGACTGAGCCGAAGGCAGAGGCTTTAGCCCACTGAGCCACCCAGGCGCCCCGAGGCAGAGAGACTCGTAAGCAGGCTCCACACTCCGCATGGAGCCCAACACGGGGCTTGACCTCATCACCCCAATATCACGACCTGAGCCAATAATCAAGAATCCAACACTTAATCGACTGAGCCACCCAGGCACCACAGTAATTCACATTTAAATTTTTTTTAAATTTTAATTCAACTAATTAATATGCGATATATTGTTGGTTTCAGAGGTACAGACCTGGGATCCATGTCTTCAAGGACACCTGGTGCTCATTAACCGCGCGGCCTCCTTCACGCCCGACACCCGCCTAGTCGTTCGCTTTGTAAGTGAAGAGCATGAAGACTTCCTTCCGCCCGCTGTTCCCCTGCGGACACCAGTCTGTGGCACCGGCCATGCAGGTGCCTCCAGTGTCATTCCCTTCTGATACCTGCCAGGTTGTCCTCCCACAGCTCCCGAGCATAGTCTGGACTGGAGGGATTTTCCTTATTGAAAGTAGGGTCCCTTTGGGGCGCCTGGGTGATTCAGTCATGGTAAAGCGGCTGCTTTCAGCTCAGGTCATGATCCCAGGGTCGCGGGATCAAGTCCCTCGTTGGGCTCCCTGCTCAGCGGGGAGCATGCTTCTCCCTCTGTCCCTACTTCTGCTTGTGCTCTCTCTCTCACTCTCTCAAATAAACAAATAAAATCTCTTTTTAAAAAAGAAGACTCGGGGAGCCTGGGTGGCTCAGTGGGTTAAGCCTCTGCCTTCGGCTCAGGTCATGATCTCAGGGTCCTGGGATCGAGCCCCGCATTGGGCTCTCTGCTCAGTTGGGGAGCCTGCTTCCCTCCTCTCTCTCTGCCTACTTGTGATCTCTGTCAAATAAATAAATAAAATCTTAAAAAAAAATAAAATAAAAAGAAGACCGTATAGTCACTCTAAGAAGACAGTGGCAGTGCCCTGGGGGTTTTGAAGTGAAAATGATCCTATGCTCAGAGAGAACAATGCCCCGAGGGCCAGGAGAGCAGAGAGTTTGGATCTCTGAGGTCCAGGGCAAGGGCAGCGACTGGGAGGGGAGGGTGGGGAGGTGCGGCTGCACTGGGAGAGCCAGATCTGGGGAGCCTGGGAGGGAGCCGAGAGGTGGGGGCGAGGCTTTCACACCCAGGACCACTCTGAGGGGCGTTCAAGGTGTCTCCGTCAGTAACAAGGACCAAAGCCTCCTCCCCACAGGCTGTGCCGATCATCATCGGTGAAGGGCTAGCAGGAAGCAGCGTGGAGCATTTGCTGGGGAGCAGCGGGCGGGGTGAGCTCAGACACACAGACAGGTCTGGGGGCAGGAGAACACCCAGACAGCCAGCGTCGGTCTGCACTGCACTCTGCAGTCTGCTGCACTCCATCAGCATTCGCTGCACCCCGATGCTGAAAGCGCATAATTTCAGATTGTAGAGCAAAATGCCTGATTCCGCCAGCGAGTGACAGGAAGCACTGACTCCATACTGACTCCCGACGCCGCGTCCCGTGCTCTCTCCTCCCCCACCCCATCCCTGCAGTGAGCCTGGAGAATGGGCCCTCGAGGCTGTGGAGGGGCCAATGCACCCTGATGTTGGGAAGGCGGCCCCTTCTAAGCCGGTGGGGGGGCCCTGTGAGGAATGGAGAGGTCGGCATGGGCACATCCGCTCTCACTCCAACAGGAGGACAGGAGAGGGAGAAGCAAAGTACCCTCAACCCTGACAGCAGGACAAAATGGTCTGGGCACCGTGCGGACCTCAGACGCTCACACCCCGCCCCTCGGTCCTCCAAGTGCACAAGGCTGCAGGGTCGTGCATATTGTTACAATTGCACCTACAGCTCAGGTGACCGGGCAGAAACACCTGGGACGCAGGCTAGCAAGCTGCCCAAGCGTGGCGGGGGGCGGGGGGCCGGAGACCGTGCCCCGCAGGCAGCGCAGTAAGACTAAGGTGTTCCCAAGAGCTGAGTATCTTCCAGCTCTTTGCTTTGCCTATAAACATAGGGAAGTTACCAAGTAAAGCCCAGTGCTGGTATTTTCCTGGTTTTACGACTGTGAGAGTCACAGACTGTTGGCACCAGAGCCAATTTTGGCTCAGGGGTGTATTTTGTTCAGCTTGTACGAGATTTTTTTTTTTTTTTTTTTTTTTCTAAATCAAGCCAACACTTAAATTTAAGTCTGGATATTCTGTGAAGTTATTTGGACTTTCAGCTTCTTTTGAAACTTCAGATCTGACACCCGGAGCCTCCGTCTCCTGCTACGAACCTTCCTTCCTGAGCCTGGGGCCCCCAGACCCCTCACAACCGCACCCTGCCCGTCTCACTCATGCTTATGACTGACCTCCTCCCCGCCTCCTTGGCAGCATTTGATTTTCTGATTTGTTCTAGAGCATGTTATCTGTAAAATAAAAAGTTATGGTGCATCTGAACTCAATCTATACTAAAATCAAACCACCCAAATCAAGCTGCAGCAGAAACACATGCACATTCCATCCCACCCCTGAGCCTGCGACACTGTATGGTCTCATCTTTTAAATATGATGGCCACAAATCTAGGGGGGAAAAAGCCATAGACCTCAACACTATGGGTCATTTCCGAGTGCCCTAGTGCCCTGTTAGACGCCACGAGGAGGAGTGGAAGGGGAGCATCGTGGGACCTGGGGGAAGATCGGATCACGACACGCTTTTGCTGAGTGGGGAAGGTGCCTTGCCTGCCAGTTCCCGCCCAGCCAGCTGTGGGCTGTGGCCCGCTCAGTGCAGGTCCCAGGGACACTGGAAACTTACCCCCTTCTTTAAGAATGGTCTAAAATGGTTTTTTCTGTGTTTAAGAGGTGACGGAAAGGCTGTGAACCTACGTGGACCTTTCAGTGGACAGAGTGGGGTTAGGGACCCTGAAAGGCTCCTTACACTAAAAATAGAGTCAACTAGAAATAGACCAGCCCTCCCAAAGGTCAAAGCCCATTTAGGATCATCTCAGTCCACAGCCGGATCAACATAACCCAGGACTGCTAGGGCATCTCCCTTGGCTGCCTGTGAAAGGCTAAGGAAAGCCCCCGGAGGAAGACAGCCCCATCCAAAGCTTCAAACTACATGAAGTTTTTTATATAGAACATCTGACCATCAAAGATTATCAGGTATATCAGAGACTGACAGTGGGCTTCTCCGTAGAAATTGTGGCCGCAGGAAGATGATGGAGGGTCTTCAGAAAGAAAATGATCACCAGGCTGGACTATGCAGTGAAAATATCCTCAAAATAACGGAGCTCAGAGATGATTGTTTAAGCTGGGATATGGGTACACAGAGGTTCATTCCATTGTTTTCTCTATTTTTGTATGCCTGAAATGTTCCCCCAAAGAAATGGAAGCAAAATGAAGACAGTGAAGACAGAGGGAAGCGGAGAGACATCACCGGCAGATACAGAGTCAAGACCCCAGTGGAAGGTGTTCTTCAGGGAGAGGGAGAGGGGTCCAGAGGGCAGTTGGGTAAGACAGGAAGAGCCCATCCTGACGTGGGCAAGTCTAAATGGATACTGACCACGTAAAACAGTAATTATGTCTCGAGGAGGTCTGCAAATACAAAGAATTAAAATACATGGTAACAATATCTCCTGAGCCAGAAGAAGGATCAGCAGAATTAGCACGTTCTAAAGTCCTTTTCACTGTCCGGAAAGTGGAAAGAATACTAATTTATGTTAGACTTTAATAACGAGTTGGGATGAGTGTTGTAATCCCCCAGATAATTGTGAAATGAATAGAATAGAACATATAAGTAACAAGATAATAGTGGGGAAATGCGATATTAAAAAATACTCATCCCAAAGTCCAGGGAGTGGGGGGGAAGATATCAAATAAAAGGGAAAGGTGAAAGCCGTGAAGATGGCGGATACCCACTGCATCGCACGGAGTCACGCCGCTGTGTGTGAGGGGTCTAGGACTCCGACTGAAAGAGTAAAAAAATAAAAAACGCAAGTCCATGGTGCTTAGGAGGGACACTCCTTCAACATAAAACTCTCCGGGCTCGGGGGACACGAAAAGCAATGCGGTCGTACTCACCACCAGCACAGGGGACCCGTAGAGCAAGAAGCGAAGGGGCCCAGAACCGTAGGCTATCGACCCAACAGCCTGTCATGGCAGGAACCTCGCCCTCTGGTAACACATGGCCCGTGGCCGGCCCGGACCCCGACCCATCACGTGTATGGACACCTGTAGCAAATGCTAGAGATGCCGTCTGGAGGAGACCCGTCTTGCCCTCCTGGGACCTCCAGCCCGGGAGAGGAGACCGACTGAAGAACGGGGCATTACGGAGCTGAGCGGGAGATCTTGCGGTACGCTCAGAGGCGTGAGATGGGGAGGGGGCGGCTGTGGCAGGGGGCGTGGGAGACGGCAAGAGCGACGCAGTGGTGGCAGAAATGACCAGTATGTCGGCCGGTTGGTTAAGTCACAGGGTGCAAATGGCAGGTGCTGAGTGGGAGAGGCTCACTGAGGACCTTTTGTGTCATTTGAAAGGGAACTGTTTGCAGGGAGAGACTTGGCGAAGGGTTCCCAGCTGGAAAATGGCATCGTCCACTCACTTATGGGGCAGGCTGGAGGAGCGGGGGTGGGGGGTTGTTTGTTTTTGTTTTTTTGTTTTGGTTTGGTTTTTTTGCACTTGGAAGAGAAAGCCTTGGCAGGAAGGCAGGGAGCGGGGAGGTCCGCACTGCCCAAGTGCAGAAGAGCGCGCTCAGGCAGGAGCGGGCAGAACGCGGTAAGGACTGTGATCAAATAGCTCTAGGAATCTTAAATTCCATAATCCTTGGCTTAGAGGGTACAACATGTATCTGGCATATTAAAGGCCTTGAAGGTCTACAATAAAAAAGAACTTATTTAACTGTATTTATTTTGGCATTTCCCAAACTTACTTGATTATGATGCTTTAAAAATGTTTATTAATATTTTGCAGGACATTATGGTTCCAAGGAACACAGATTGCGATATATTGGGGGAAAAAAAAAAAAACTCTTGGCTTCAGAAGCCTGGAAAAGTAAAACCACCAGAGTCCCACCTCTGGAATCTTCCCCAAGCCACAGTCATGGGTCTGGATGGTTTTGACGGCCACACAGGACTTTCCTGGGCTGTGGGCTTAGGAAATGTTGGAACTGTAGTTCCCTCCGATCAGCAGCAGGCAGCGGAAAGACGAGCCAGCAACGTGTGGTGAGAGCTGCTGAGACCAGGGGCAGAACACAGAAGGCAGAGAGCTTGGCTCGGTAAAGTTGCTTAAAAAGGAACTTTCTGGGTCCAGAGGTACAACTGGGAAAGCAGGCCCGAGAAAAACAAATGCAAGCCAAAGGCCCTCTCCACCAGGGGAGTGGAGTTGGAACTCCTACTATTCTGGGAGGAGAGGAGGAGTACAGGCCCTGCCACGGGGAGGACCTGAGGAATTCTGGGTCCTCGGTTTTGGTCAGTGGCAGCATGTTCGGGGCCTAGGACCACTGTAACAGATCACCTCACACCTGGGGGCCGAAAGCAGCAGAAATGTATTCTCTCAGCTCTGGAGGCTGGCTGCCTGGCTTCCGGAGGCTTCCAGCCCTCCTTGGTGTTCCGAGGCTGTCTGTTGCATCCATCTAATCTCTTCTCAGGGCCACCTTCTCTGTGTGTCTCTGTGTCCTCTCCTCTTAGGGACACCAGACGTGGCTTGATCATCTAATCATCAAGGTCTACGCACACCCTATTTCCACATAAGGACAGGTTCTGAGATTCCAGGGGGACGGACATGCCTCTCCCAGAATTCAGCCACTCACCATTCAGCCCCTACAGGAGAGCCAGCAGTCCCCTCTGCGGGCTCTGTGCGTGTCTCAGCCGTAGGCTCTCTCTCTGCCGGGATCCACTGGGTTCAATCCCGGTCCGAGGGTCCAGAGCTCAGGGGCTGGGCTGCCCACGCAGCCCCGAGACTCTCCAAGCATGGCTACTACTCTGTAAAAAGCCACCGGCTGCTCACCTCCCAAACAAGGCCCTTCCACTTCCCTCCACTGCATCCGTGGTGTAAGGATCAAGTTGCCACAACCATTGACAGTTCAAGGCCAAAAGACTGAGAGGTCAGTGTCATGCTCAAAGGGACAAAGCAGCAAATGCTTGGACCAGACCCAGGCTCACAGAGGGAGGTTTTCCCTGGCCCCCCATCTGGCCACTGGTTCTCCAAGGGCAGAAGTGAGCTGCTCCCGCCCTGTGTCTTCGGATGGGAACTGGGTCTTCATGGACGATCAAACTAGCCTTTGCCCTGCTCTGGGAACGGGGCAGTGAGCTCCAGTCACTCTGCCTCAGTAGGGACCTGCTTCTCTGTTCAGTGTCCTAGTGGCGTCCAGCAGCTTCCTAAGGCTCAATTCTCACCTAAAAGGGCCAGCTGCCAAGTTACTGGGACCGGGGAGGAGGGGAAGGAGGAAGGTGTGCAGGCAAATGCCAGTGAAAGGGACAATGTCTGTGGAATGGTCTCCGGGGTCTCCTCTCCCTCTGCAAATGCACACTGCGGCCCCACCACTCATCAGAAGCCCTGCCTGGTTTTAGTCTTTGTTCAGAACACATGGGCCCACAAGGTTGTTGACTTGAATCCCACCAGGACTCCCAAGCAGACCAAGCAGTGGGAGCTGGCCTGAACAGGAGAATCACCGAGACCAGGGTTCCAAGGACCAGCCATCCCAGGTCCTGCCCTGCCAGGACAAGGAGCAAACGCTGTCCCCTGCCTGCATCATACCTGGAAACAGAGCCACCTCCGAGGTGGCAGAAGGAAGCCACGTCTGTCCCAAAGCCCGTGATGGACGGAGCGGGTTTTGCACATGGATGTTTAGATTCAGCCGACAGGTGAGGTTTCAGTTCCCCCAGAGGACCTCCTATTCCTTAAAAAAAAAAAAAAAAAAAAGGACAGAAAATAGAGCAATAGCATCCTTTGGCAGTTTCCTTACGAAAGGAGAGTGTCCCCAGCCCAAACGGTATAACCTCTTTCAAACCGATAAAGCAACTCGGAGCATCCAAACATTCAACAGGTTTTTAAAATAATGTTTTGTAAATCACATTCTTTCGAGTACCCGATGGCTAAGAAGACAGCTCTTTAAATCTTGGCCCCGCTGACGGCCGGGCCTTGCTGCACCTAGCTTGCGGACTGAGGCCGGCCTCACCCCAGATGAGGAGGGCGCTCAGGACTGCAGCTCAGCTGCAGAGGGAAATGTCCCCGATTGCACGTTTACACGGCCGGTGGAGGCCATGCAGGCTGAGGCGTCAGGCAGGCCTGTGTCTTACCTCCCGGGTCTGTCACTTACGAGGACCCGTGTCGCCTGACACCATTCTGGCTTTCACATCCCAAATCCAGAGTTGCAGGAAATTCCTCATTTGGGGACAGTCCAAGACAGAGGGTCACCCCAGTTGTCCCCAACATCTCTGAACCTTAGTTTCCTCTTCTGTGAGCGGGGGCAAGACTGTCAGCCACGAAGCCGTAAAAATCGAGCGACACCCGGTGTGGCAGGGCGTGTGGATGTGCAAGTGGCTTCTGGGAGCCGAGACGCGTGGGCTCCCAGGACGGGGCTCACTCACCAGAGCAGCCGCACCAGGGCCGCCCAGGTATTCCCATCCCCGACTCACGCCTGCCTCCTCCGTTCCTCCCTCACTCCCAGGTCTCAGCAAGCAGCACTTTGCCAGTTTCCTCCCGAGCTCTTCCATGCGATCATACACTCAGACTCGTCCATCCTTCACTTCCGGTCTCTGTTCCACTTCCCGGGTCCTCCAGCTGGATTCCGTGCATCAGACCGAGCTCCCCGGCCCAGGATTCTCTCCCCAGTGTGGTCCTACGGATTCACATCAGCGACGGCACGGCCCACCACTGGCTTAGGACATTAGTATTCTGAGGCTTCTACCTGCCTGAAGTAGGAGGGCTTAAAGATGCTGCTCAGAGGTCAGAAGACTGGAACACAACGAGGGTTTTATCACAGCAGAACGGGTTAGGAGGTGTCTGGAATAAAACTGACATTTGCTTTAACGTGTTAATATGAAACAGCTCTTGGATTTAAGTTTTTCTATCATCTACTAGTGCCTTTTATCTCAGAATTGTCAGGAATACAATTAAGGTCACCCCGGGTGGTTCACGTTATACGTAGTTTCCTAGACCCAGCGCCATGGGAAATTGGGCCTCCACAGGGAGCCAGGTGGCACTGAAACAACCTCTTTCTGGAAAGAGGCTGGTCCAAGTGCACCTGCTTACAGGCAAACCGCAAAGGGCTCCGTACCGATCTGCACCCAACAGGGCAGCCGGACATGTGAAATGTCATCCCAAGCAAGCACGTGGGACCTTGAGCAGGAGTGTGTAAACCTTCCTGTAAGAGCCAGACATTTAAGTATTTTAGGCTTTTCAGGCCATATGGTCTCTGCTGCATCTACTTGTCCCTGCTGAATGAAAACAGCCACAAAGAACAGATGGGCATGACTGTGTTTCAGTAAAACTTTATTTAGAAAATGGGCAGTGAGCTGGGATTCGCTCCCCAGGTCTGTCTGCAGACCCTTAACCTAGAGGGATGGTCACAGTGAAGAGGCCCCTTCCTGCGCCACTATGCGTCCCCCCTCTGCCTCCACATCAGCCCACTTCACGTCAGCTTTAAAAATACCGTTTAACTGCGGAGAAAATGGACTACATTTTAGAGGCAGTGATGAGGAATGTCTTTTTATCTGATCTTAAATTTTCAACTACCTGTTCTGGCCCAGTCTTTCTTAAGTAGTGCATCTCAGGGTCTGGAACAGCCCTCTTCCCTAACTGCGCTTGGTTGTGCTACATATAAACACGCAAGAAGGGAGGGTGCCCGGGTGGCTCAGGCCAGGCTCTCTGCTCCGCGAGGAGCCTGCTCCTCCTCCTCCTCCTCCTGTCGCTCCCCCTGTCGCTCCCCCTGCTCGTGCTCTCTCTCTCTGTCAAATAAATATGGAAGAAGGGAAAGCTAAAACCACCCAAATTGCCTATGGAACCCAGAATGTCTCTCCTTCTCTGGTATTTAGAACAGTTAGCTTGACTCTGTCTTTCTTCTCAGTGTCCCCCCAAAAGTAAAGGGTGGTAGAAGTGTTTATTTGGACTTTTTATGGAAGAGAGCCAAACGCTAGAAAATACTTGAAACTGCCTGAAGGGACTCATGTGAGAGCTTCAGAATCACGGGACATCCTGAGTGAGAGAAAAGAGGGGCTTTCCGGGGTTGTTTTCGGTGGGTCCTGCACAGCTGGAAAAGCAAACACACAGAAGGATCCTTTAAGGACAGGAAAGACAACAGGACGATCTGCTTCCCCAAGTTCCCTCCGGCCCGCCCAGCTGGTCTGATTCCCGCAGGTCTCAGACGTGAGTCCCAGAGCCCAGCTTCTTCCCTTCCTTTCTTTTAAAACAGTAACACCTTCAAGTGTCATCAACTCAAAATGCTTTTTCCTTTGAATGGCAAGGGTTCTCTCTTGCACGTATTGTTTAGGACCAGTCACCTTGACTGCACGCAGAACGGGAACTGGAGGCCTGCTGGCTGCTACAATATGCTCCCGGAGCACCTAGGCCTGCCAGAGCTTCACTGCTGCACAAGCTACGAGTTTGCGCCTCCACACTCCCCTTCCATCCTGCCCCACTGCTGAGGAGAAGGTGATGCGGGGGGTAATCACCGGCACCGAACACTGTCCTCGTGCCAGGTGACGTCTCCAGGCAGCAAACAGCTGAGAGGGGAACTGCTTTGGTACCAGGGTCTGTTCCATGGACAAGCTGATCGGGAGAAGCAGCGCGGGATTGGCTTGTACAGACGCTGCTCTGATTTGCTCTATTTTAGAACAGAAGGTCCTGCTACCACTTTCAAAGCAATGAAAATACTTAAAGCGAGACCAGCGAGGAGGAGGGGGTCACCCAGCAACCCCCCTCCACACCACGTCTTCAAGATCCGCTAGACTGGCTGCCAAGGGAGGGCCCAGGACCCTGACAGCACTCCCATGGGTACGGCCACAGAGGGGGCCATGCTGCTCCAAAGTCACTGTCACTCTCATCCCAGTTCTGGCTGTGGGTTTCACCCTGGGAAGCCTTCTTTGCTCATGCACTAATAACACGAGGTTCCTAACGATCCTTCATGAAAAGACCGGCTGAGGCGCAGCCGGGAATGTGGTTCATCCTCGTTAGCCTCTGTCCCTGCACGCTCAGCTTCCGGCCCACAAGGTCACCAGGGAGAGGGGCTCCCAGGTTGTCTGGATGGGACTTCCAGTTGTACTTTGACAGACCGGGTCTCTGTCTTGTGGTGACGAGCAGTGACCACTGTCCTACCCAGCTGGGCTGTGACACACTTAAGGGCCTTGGCGTCAGGCACGGAGCAGGTTCCCACCTCCAACCCCAGCAGGCGGTGCCTCACTGCTTAGTTGTTGGCCTCGAATCCAAACATATTTAATTTTCAAAATACTCCACTCTAGAGTAAGATTTCTTTTTTCCTCTCTGCTTACTAAGGCCGACATTCTTTTTCCCTTTAGGTAGCTGATGGCTGCATAAACAAAATATACATGAGCAATCATTTAACCACAAGCAATACAGAGGGCTGTGTTTGTCCATGGCCCTCAGAATTCCACGGTAACCCGCGAAGGCACAGAAAGGACAAGAAAAGTGAGCCAGTTACAGGACTAATGAATGCATCCTGGATTTCTTCAACAACTTCAGCCAAAGTGCCAGCCTCGGAACAGGCCTTCTAGAGTAAGCCCATCCCCTCCGTGGATCTCAGTTCTTTGTCAGAGTGGATGATTGATGCCTAAGGGCAGAGGCCATGACTCTATTCAAAAATCCTAGCTCCTGGTGGGTGTGAGGAGATGCACCACCCTGGACATCCAGGAGGGGAGACCGGAATGCCACTCCCTCACCTCCCTCCAAGAGCCCTGCTCCCTTGGGAACTGAGGCAGATCTGCCCACGGTGGGGGCGTTTGGTCCAATCCTGGGACTCCTTCTGAGGGTAAGAAGCTGGAATGACTCCTGAGAAGCCAGCATGGCTCCTGACTGACTTCCTGCACAGCAGCTTGTGGAACACAAATGCCTGGCTGGAATTTCCTTTTTATTTATCATTTTGGTAAGTTATAGACAGGAATAATTTATAATAGTCACATCTCAGATACTTCAGTTGTTGGACAAACACAAAGACAGAAAATTAAAGCACAGAGAATTCAAAAAGATGGTTACTATAATACATCAAGAGTTAAAATTCAAAATACCCAAGACCCCACATATTAGAACAAAACATAAAGTTTAAAATTTCCCTATGAGCCTACGAGCCTGAAATTACAAAATTTAGCAACTGCCTAAAACAGAGAATCATGAGTTCTATGTTCTCAAGGTAAGAAACAAGGAATGCTTTGGTAAATCATCTTTACTACTGAAATATGTCTGTGACCTTTTGAATGATTGTATATAACACAGGCACAGCACAGATTTGAGAGTAAATCTCACAAACTTCTCTCACTATTCGATTTTTCAAATATCTTTTCAGTCAGTCAATGAGAAAAAAATTCAGTCACCTGAATTTTGTTTAAAAAAATTAAAAGTATTTCCAGGGACTCTTAAAGCTGTCTCCAAAAGTGTAAAATGTTCTACCCTTTCAAAATCCGAAACATTCGTGTTTTTTCCGGAGATAGACACAGGACATGGGACTTGCTCCTAACTCTGTAAATGCTCGTTTGCTGCTGTCCATAGCAGCCTCAGAAAAGTGGGGAGCAGCTCACGGGGACCCTGGCAGGGACGGCATCTTCAGCAGCCCACACCATGACCTTGACCACCGCCAGACTGGCCCCCGTCCTGCTTGCAAGGCCAGGTTCCCCAGCACATATTGACCTGTCACTCTTCGGTCCGTTTTTGCTTGGGGGACTCCAGCTCACTCAATAAATCTCTGCCGGCTGCTCCAGCTTTTGAAGCAAAAAGAACCGCTCCCTGTTTAAAACCGAGGTTCTTCAAACTTCGGGCATAATCTGCGTATATAGCAGAGATGAGTTTCTGTAAGCCACAGTTAAGGAAAAGAAGGCCAGAGAGAGATGTGATTACATGCCACCACGTTCCCACAGGCAGGAAAAAACCAGCTCTGTGGGGCTACTCTGAGGGACAAGGGGGCCCACAGGAAGGCAGCAGGAGACGAGCACAACACAGCTGAGCACGGGCACCCTTCCTGGGGGAGGGTGATTCCTGGTTGGGGGAGGCGAGGTCTCAGTCTGCAGTGTCACCCACTACACTTTGCAGAAGCTGAGTACAAAGCACCTCCTTCTAGAAAATCCAGCTAACATCCTCCTAGACTACCTCAAAGCCTAACACAACTAAAGACTACACAAAGAAAGAGGACTCACGTGCACACCGTCTGGCATGGGAAAGGCTGAGCGGTGGGTGGTCTGGGGGCAGACACTGCTCAGCGCTCAGCGAGAGGTTCTGAAGACAAAGCCTGCCTGGAGGCATGGAGTTTCGGGCAGCCCTGTTTCCCCGAGGTTCCAAGCAGCCCCTTCCAACTAGAGGCAGCTCCACCAGTGCCTACATATGGGACACTGACGAAATTCAAGTTGTTTCATTTTCTATAACAAACAAAACAACATACACACAGAAGAGCAAGTATCTGACCTGTGGAAATGAAGATGTGATGTGAACAAGCGAGACTCAGCAAACTCAAGCGACTGGGGGCTGCGTCCTCAAGCCCGACCCTTTCAAAGAGAATGTGGGACTCAAGAGGTACTGGCAGCCAGCCACCGGGACCTGCCTGCGTGACACGTATCTTTGAAGTGCTGCGTCTGGTCCCACATTAGACTGTCACTGTGGATAACAATGGCTTTTTTATTTATTCCAGAATGTATATTCCAGATAAATATATAAATTTTTATATATTGTATTATATATATTTATATACATTTTATATATTTTATTCCATGGAGTGCATTCTCTTAAATAGTACTGTTTTGAAGTATCAGGCTCCTACACCTTTCCTAAATTATTTCCTTTATCTTTTTTGACATTCAAACAAACCTTCACAAAATTCAGAGTCCCATTCCTTTACAGCCTCTGCTGCCTCCCCATCCGTCTTAGACCTGAGGCCAGCAACGCACTCATTTTCTTCCTGATTCTCGGTCATTTCTCGCTCTTCAGTGACTTTGGCAAATCTGAGTGTGGCTCGTCCCTGATATGACACAGTTCTTGCCCAGGCAGTACGACTAAGAGGAACCCACGGTGCCATCTGTCTCCTCCTTGGCATAACCATCCCAACAAAGGATATCCGTGTCCTCAGTGACCCCGACCGCGCCGTACTTGAGACAGGCCTCCACAAACAAGGCAGCTCTATCGAAGTATCTCATGCTGCTCAAGAGAACACAGGGAGTCAGGCTTCGTGATTTACCGCGTTTGGGGGAAGACCCACCCGAGGGCGTATCTCCAAATAAAGAGTGGTACCCATTCTCCCTGGAAACCTGAGTGCCAGTAAGTTACACGAGCACCTTTCCAAGCCCTGGCTCACAGAAGAAAGCAGGGGACAATACTCATGTCCCTAACCCCAGGCTCTTTCTTCTTTTTTAAAGATTTTATTTTTTATTTATCTGAGAGAGCTGGGGAAGGAGCAGAGGGAGAGGGACAACCAGACTCCATGCTGAGTGCAGAGCCTGATGCGGGGCTCGATCTCACCACCCTGAGACCATGACCTGAGCTGAAATTAAGAGTCCTATGCTTAATTGACTGAGCCACCTGGTACCCCAGCCCCAGGCTCTTTCTAACTAATATTTACAAAAACTGTAACATACTTAAATATACACAAATCCAGAGATAGGACAAGTATCCACATACCCACTGTCCACATTTAACACAGAGTCTTTCGCCATATGCCTCAACATCCCTTAGTTTTAGAAAAATAAAATAAAATATCCCCTCGGTTCTAGGTATGACTTTCAGAGGGGACGTCTCCCACCGGCAGCACTCCACCATCCTTCCCACTGCTCTCTCCCCTTCCTCGCAACTGCTCCTGAAGTCTTCGTTTACATTCTTTTTAAATAGACACCTGTTAGTTTTGGTGAATATACTGGTAGGAAAACAGAGCTCCTAGGCCCAATGAAGACGACTTAACCTGGACTATGACTGTTCCATTCTCTGTAGAGGTATTTTTTTTGTTTTGTTTTGTTTTGAAATAACCCTAAAAGGTAAGTTTTCCATTCGCTCTACACAGAGTGCTCCATCCACCCAGCAGAGACTACTCAAGAGAGCACGAAGCAGTCCGTCCCCCGACCAAGGCGCGGAGCACTCTGGGTGTACCTGTGAAGTGTCTCGGCCACCGTGAAAAAGCAGCCCAGGGAGAGGAGGACCAGGAGGGCCTTTGACTTCTGGTTGACTTGTGGAGAGCAAAGGTGGTCCACCCAGCGCTTTAAAACATCGGCGCACTCTTCAGAGCTTAAACGGACCTGAGAGAGATGCCCACATCAAAAACAAAGACGTCCTGCACTACGTAAAGAAAACCGTAATGGGATCAACATGGGCTCTGCGCCTGTGCGACCAAGGCCAGAGTCTGGGCTCACATCCCAGCACCCCAGAAGGGAAAGGGGCCAGCTGCTTTCACTTACTTGTTACCAAAGACATCCGACACTCCATAAGAAGAAATGTAATTTCTTCATAAAGAACGGGAGCCTTAGAGTTGCAAGAAAGTATCTGCATAGCAGCTTTGCAGCCAAAACACGCTTCTCAATCACAAGTCCAAGCTCAAGACTGAACTCTACCCCACATGCTCAAGGAGCCTCAGGAAATCACCTACCTTCGCCAGCCAAGCGGCCCGGTTCCACTCGCCGTACGTCTGCAGGTAGCGGCAGGCATCCGCGGCCTTGTCTATCAGGCAGAGCAGCTGCACTCCCTCTGGAAGACAGAACGATAGCCTGTCACCACGGCCAGGTGACACCACGGCCCCGCGGAGTCAGGAGTGGAGGCGGCACCGCCTCAGCCCAACAACAAAGTGGGAGAGCGTGGGCTCAGTGCTCTCGCCGTGTCAGCCGGCCTGGCTGCGTCCCCTCGGGCCTGTGCTCTTGGACAGTGTGACAACGGGTTCATACAGAAAAAAAGGAACAACTACTATATAATCAAATGCTTTGCTGGGAACAGGCCTGATTGTCCAGAGGACGCACAAACTTACCACAAAGCGTGCCTCACCTGCCAGCTTGCCATTGGCGATCATGTTAGTGGCCACCAGCTTAATGGTGCTCTGGGAGGGGCCCGAGGAGGTGACAGTTGTGACCAAACAGGCTTTCAGGGAGTCACAATAATAATGCTGGTTATCCGCACTTGTTTCCAACAGCAACTGCACAGCTCTGTCTGTCTAATGAGAAAGAGTTTTTCTAATTATGAGACCATTTTCTTCCACCATAATCTTAGTGAATTTATGATTTGTACACTGAAATTAATAGCTTAGAGAAGACTTTCACTTTCAAAATTTGCTTGTCAATGCTTTGCTTATATATAGTGACCACAGCGTGTCTGCCTGCTTCTTTGAAATAAAGGTAAAACCACAGTCTGGTTAACACAGACACTCAAGAAACTGCTTACTCTAGCTCTGCATCAATTCAGAGACACAAAACTACAACAAACCAAACTAGTCAGGTCTCATCTGACATTACGCAAGCCAAAATTCTAATCTAGTCAACCATAGATTTTTGTTTTCTCACAAGATTTGTTGGTCTTTTGAAATAAAGCTGAAATTTACATGTATTCATTCAGGGAAATACTATGATCTACTATCTGTGCAAGCATGTGTATATGTGTGTGTGTGCGCGTGTGTGTGCATAATGTACATGATGCTCTGAAACACTCATCAGCTAGCGATTCCGGGAAACGTGAATGGAATTGTAAAGACTGGCATACTTGACCCAAGAGAAGTAGTTGGTCTGTGCATTTCCTTGTATGATCATAAGTTGACCGCTTTACTTCCTGTAGATTCACCCTTTCCAGCTGAAATTTCTAGAGTAGGAAAAGAAAAAAAGAAAAAATTGAGTCAATCTAAGACTTGAGTTAAATTTTACTATAATAAAATCCTTTTATAAATATTATTTTGCCTTCTGAAGTTATTAGCTAATCAACTTCACAACATAATAAGAGTTTGATTAGAGAAATGTTGAAACGAACTCTCATCTGTGTGCGAGTCTGCCCGCTTACAGAAGCCGGCCCTCCACATACTGAAGGACTCTCCTGCAGTGAAAACATGGTGAAAGTACCTTTTCAGAATAACAAATTCAAATTGAGTGAAAGAAATGTTTGTTATTTATAGAAAATAAAATTAGAGAATAATAGTGAATCTTCTAAGTTAACAATTTTAAGACAAAGAAAAAAATAAGGACTTAATAGTAAAATTCTAATGTGTATTAAAAAACTCAATGAGCATTTGTGAGCTTTTCAAGTCCCGAGTCAGGCCTTTTTTAATGCAGTGGCGCCAACAGACTTATTTCTATTATGTGCACCTTCATTTAGCTGGAAAGTTTCCCAAATTTAAGATACTTCTTACAAAGACGTAAGTCAACAAGATGGGAGCTTTAAAGAGTTTAATATATGCAACACAGTACCTGGAAATAGGCATTTTCACAGAGAATATCATAACATATATCCAGCGGGTTATTCACTTTGTCCCGAGGCACAGTTTCTTTAGAGGCTGGGGTGCCTGCTGGCTTTTCGTGGGACAAGCTGTGCAGGTAGTGGGCAGCAACAGTCCAGAAGTGTAGCTCTGACTCATCGCCATAAAGCCTGAGAAGGGTGACACCAGAGTCCCACTGAGCGCACACAGCAGACTTGGGCGTGGACAGGGGCTCTCCACGAAAGCCTCAGGGACCAGGAGCATAGCATCTGGGATGCTGGCCTGTGCCTGGCAGGGTGACAGAGGAAGCAGCCCATTCTCCAGCCCTAAGTGGGTTGTCTCAGACAACCCAAGAGCCTGAGGGCACAGCCCCTTCACACCCAAACCCCCCTGTGCTGTGTTAAGAGCAGCATGATGGTTCCAAGGCCTGGGCTCTGATTCACCGGCTTTGTCAGGAGCACACACACCTTTTAATCTGGACCACAGCTTCACATTAAGGAAGAAGTTCCTCTGGGAAAATTGGCTAAATAAGGTATAGAAATATCTGCAATTTATTCTTTGGGGCATAATGGATGGAAATTTCTTTTTGGTAAGTGACTTGACCATTCAAAGAGGAAGTACAGATTATTGCCTCTAAATATAATTTACTGGTATAACTAAGGACATGCTCTTTGTAACTGATATTTTGAAACACAAATTTTAAAAAGTTGTCTGTAGAAGGTAGCCTTTTCAATAGAGAAGGCCTAGATCTCACATTAAAAATGTGAATTTTTTTTCCTATTTGTATTACTAGTTTCAAAATTAACTGTAAAGCAAATATAAAGGATGAACTGATACGTTGTTCTAAAATCTAAAAGGGTTTGTTTGGTGTTAACTGAGAACCCTCAATAAGAGAAATGAGTTCATCTGAAATTCTGTCTCTTACACAGAACACTGACTGTTACCTTGAAACCAGCAGGCATCTCTGCAGGAGAGTGAATTCTGGATCAAGCAAGAGCTTCTTGATGTCACTGTAAACAGGAATCCAGACAAAGGGAAGGCAAAATTTTTAATCAAACATAAAGGAGATAAATCAGTATACTCTTGAAAGGGGAAATCCACTCAAAATTGTTAATCTACTTAAAGTTTTGCTATTCTTTTTTTTTTTTAAGGATTTTATTTCTTATTTGACAGAGACACAGACACAGACAGAAGGAACACAAGCAGGGGAGAATGGGAGAGGGAGAAGCAGGCTTCCTGCGGAGCAAGGAGGAGGGAGCCTGATGAAGGGCTCAATCCCAGGACCCTGGGATCATGACCCGAGCCGAAGGTCATGACCAAGCCGAAGGTGGCTTAATAACTGAGCCACCTAGGCGCCCAAGTTTTGCTATTCCTGAAATATTTTGTTCTTTTTGAACTAGTTAGTATGCTTAGAACTGACAAAGGAAGTTACTTTGCCGTGACCCTGAAATGACAAATGTTTTAAAAGGCTCACAGTGGGTCTAGGCCTGGAGAACTGGTACCTGTCAACCATCACAGGGGGTGAGGGCTCTGATTCTGGCTTATAGTCCTGCAAGAGTTTAACTCATGGTTTTGAAAACATGAACAGCTATCTCACTATAGGAATTACAATGTCACTGTTGGCAAAATGACTTTGCTACTCATCAGAAACACTATGTACTTTAGAAAAGAGAGAGATTCAGAAACTATTCCAAAAACTATTTAAGGAAGAAAGACACGATTTTATAAACTGGTATTCCTAAAATAGCCACATACAGAATATTCATAAATCGGGAGGGGGAAAGATGCTCTTTAAATATTTTCTCCTTAAATACAAATGTTACTTTTTGGATACAGAAAACAATAATTATTTTGAATTTGGCATCAATAAAACATGGAAAATGTATTAAATATTGTGGTTACATGTGATAGATTCTAAGATTGCAAAAATGTATTCTATTTAACCAAGAACTGATGGACCCATATGTTTCTACTTCCTTTGCAATATTATTCCCAATATATCCTTTTAAATGCTGTTGGCTCAAGGGAACATATTAATTTCTTAGAACTGTGCACACATAGCACCTGATGCGAAGAATTTATTTTAGAAAAGGCAGCTGCCACAGAAGAACCGTGCTGTGAATGGCCTCTAACCTGAGGAGCTTCGTGGGGCATCTGTGGTCGAGGCGGGCTGAGCTACGATGAAGCTCACACCACAGCTTCCATTCCTGCACTGATACGGGACCACAGCCGTCTATCACTTATTAGGATCTTGGTGAAGGTAGATGCTGTCACCGTAACTACTAAATAATTATGTTTTCTACAACAGAAAGATTCTCAAGGGAAATAAGCTTCCAAACAGAATGGTTCTGAATAGAACCTTTCTCCTTGGGCTACTAACATTTTCTGAAACAAAACCTACTCTAATTTCAAAAAGCCTAAATGACTTTATTTTCTTTTTCATAGTCATACCCTTTATTAAAACATAGCTGGGATGCTTACTTTGATAATGAATTCAGCTGCTCTTGAAGGAGATTCTTTATTTCTTCATTTTCTGGATAATCACTGTGCAGAAAAGATTTTGAATAAGCTCATTCTCTTTCACTTACAACCACATTTCTTCACCAGAAAAAAAGTTGTACCAATAGAGAAATAACCTCTCTGCAGTCCCTGGTTTAAAAAGCTGGTTATAGACCAAACAGCAATTACTCAAGAACCCACCAACCACCTTTCATGTCTGCTTTCACCTCCTTTAGGTAAAACAAAGGAATGAGTAATGAACGTCTCTCTGGCTTTCAAGAAACCAGAAAATTTATCAGCGGGCTCTAAAAACCATCATGCTTAGATTCACGTTAATAAGAAACCCAGCAATGACTGAAGGGATGTGCTCTTCTGCTCTGCAAAATGGACGTACCTTTCTCTAAGTAGATACTTCCTGAAGTATCCAGATACTCACCCCATTATTTGTTGTATTCCCCTAACCCATGCCTATCTGTGCTCTCCACATGGCCTAAGTTCAGTAACGCTTGTCGGTTTAACTAATAACTACTAATAATAGTTACTGTGAATATATTTTTGTAATGAGGCAGGCAGTAAGATTCATAAAACAGAAAATATCTCTGTAATAAGCTCATTCTTGCTGCTTTTCTCTTCTATATATTTTATTTATTTGAGAGAAAGAGAGCGTGGGAGGAAGGCACACAGGTAGAGGGACAAGCAGACTCCATGGAGCCTGAAATGGGGCTCCATTCCCAGGACCCGGAGATCATAGTTTGAGCCGAAATCAAGAGCTGGTTCCTTAACCGACTGAGCCATCTGGGTACCCCTCTTACTGCTTTTAAAAAGAATCTGAAGCCTGGCCTAAACTTCCTCTTGGCCTAACTGGCTCTCTTCGCACTCACTGTGGCATCCCCATGTTCTGACTACAACTGCTGAGAGCAGCTCACGAACCCCAGCCCCACACCTGCCCGCTCCCAAAGACCCCAGCAAGGCAGGATGAAGGATCTTTCAGTGCATCTACTATTTCTGCCTCAGCTTGTTTTTTTTTTCCAATCCTTTTAAATCCCAGAATACAGGCGCCTGCTGGTTTTCGTGGGTGCCTTTTAACCCCAAGCAAATTAAGAAAGGAAAATAAAAATGGTAAAAACTTACACCTGAGAAATGTCCAAAGAATACTGTCCATTCCACGGCTGGTGTAGTAAGAAAGCTTTCAAGGCAAGGGAGGCCCTTGGAACAAGGAGATAGGGGCACCACACAGGCTCTGGATAAAAATTAGAAAAAAAAAATTAAGTAAGTTTTTTCTTTTAATAAAATAGAATTTTATTGTTTTGCTGTGAAGCTTCAGCTATAGCAGTTTACGGAAAAGTCAACAGACAGCGAGGCATAAATCTGGTGGCAGCAGAGAGTATATTCAATGTCATCGCTGCTTAAAGACAAACGGGCTAAGAGTGCAGAGATTCTCTTCATTCAAACTGATGAATAGCTCTTTCTTCCCCTTCTTAAAATTTAAGTGTTCTGTATGGTATAAAAACACTGATCCTACGTGAAAAGGTTTAATGCAATGACTCAACAGACACTAATAAAGCTCATTATTTTAAAATACTAAAAATAATATTTACTTGTATCCTCTTACACCATTTGATGTCTTTGCTTTTCTGAGACTATTCAACTAACACAGCCCAACAACCCTGAGCTTGTCACTAGAGGTATCAGGTCACCCTGCTCAGCAAAGGCATCCTAGGTCTTACTCACAAGGGCAGCTCCTATCCCCCGAGACCATGGGCCCTAGCATCCCCTACATGCAGCAGTGGGCTTACTTAGGACATAATAAACAAGATTTGCTTCTTCTTTTTTTTTTTTTTAATAACATATTCTAATTCAAGGAAGCCGAAGGCCCAAAGGTCCCAGTGCCCAGGCAACCGTGTCGTGACTACCTAACACAGCCCGACCTGGTCAAACGCTCAACCAGTAGAGTTCTTCAGGACTTCATTAATTAATTTTAACTAATTAACCTTAATTAATTTTAACTAACTCAAATTTGAAAATACTTGATTCAGTCATTGGATAACTTTTATATCTACTCAGGGATACATAACTGTTTTTTCAGTTGTCAATTTTATAAAATATAAATGCAGCTTAAGTATTTCTGTTGAAAAAATGCATCCCCTAAATTGATCCTTTTTTTTTTTTAAAGATTTCATTTATTTATCTGACAGAGAGAGAGAGAGAGCAGAAGCAGGGGAAGCAGCAGGCAGAGGGAGAGGGGGAAGCAGGCACCCCATTGAGCAGGACGCCTGACACAGGGCTCAATCCCAGGACCCTGGGATCATGACCCCAGATGAAGGAAGCCACCTAACAACTGAGCCACCCCGGCGCCCCATGATCCATGTTCCAATGTTAAGTACACCCTGGGTTCTGAAAACTGAGCATGCAAAACTGAAATTTCTCATCAGTAATGTTTAATACTGACTACAGGTTGAAAATGATAAAACTCTGGATATACTGGGTTAAATAAAATTTCTATTAAAATTAATTTCATCCATTTTTCACTTTTTAACACTGAGTACCAGAAAATGTAAACATATGTGGCTTACATTACGTTTCTGTTAGAGACTACTGCTTTAGAAACTATCATTGTATGTAGTTAGCTAAGTATTACATCTTAGATAAAATATCTTATGTGGACTTTTCAGAGTCATAAAATGGCCAGAAATATTTCCAATATTATTTTTTTTCTGCACCCAAGAGTTTTAAGACTGATTCATTAAAATCACTTAAACTGCAGTCCACTTTCAGAGGTCCTCTGTTACTCCCTATCCTGAGGGCTATATTCTGCCTGCACTGGCTTCTCATGTCTCCTGAGTCTCCCTTAATTTAGAACAGTCCTCTCATCTTTTTATCTTTCAGTGTCGTAGGAAATGATCTCCACTGAGCATCAGACTCAGGCTAAACATTCTGGGCAAGAAGCGGACACAAGGGATGTTGCGTACTTCCTACTGCATCCGGGCAGAGGGGGCATGTTAGCTAGCCTCCGGGTAACACGAAATGTGGTCATCTGGTTAAGATGAACTCATGGGCTCTCTCAAAGTCAAGGCACCTTTCTCCCCTTCACAATTACGGCGAGATACTGTGAGGCTGAATTTCCTATTCGTCAACGCCCTTCCACCCAGTGATCTAACACCCACCAGTGATCCTGGCTTGAATCAACTCTTACATTAGGAATGGGAATTGGTGATTCTCTAATTCTATCACTCTGTCTACATTTATCAACTGGCATTCTTCTGTAAACATGAGCTTTCCCTTCCTGCCCAGGCCCCTTCCTCTTTCGCTGGGAATATTACTACGGAATAATGGATTAAAAAAAAAAAGAAGTCCAACACTGCTATCGATACAAATGTTATTCTTGACGATGCTCAGACTGCCCCAGCTTTGGCAGCAGAAGCTTCTAAATGCTCATTTCTGTATGTTTGTGACGGGCCCTCACTGGTTTTTCAACTCCTTCCTTAGTTGCCGGCACCACAAAACGCCCCAAACTCATCTTGCAGCTTTCTTGCCTCTGTCCTGGCGCAAACTGCCCAAGGAGCCCTGGTTCTTTTAGGTCAAGAAACAGAATTTATAAACCAAATCTGGGTGCTAAGAGAGTTTCCTGCCACTGAAATGTCATTGCTTCTATGCCTGAAATTAGTACACACAGCCAGGAAATAAATAACATTTAAAGTCAATTCAGACCCACCCTGAAGAGCTCTTCCTCCCCACACCCCTCACCCCCACATCTGTGTCTCCCGCTTCCCTCAGTAGGAACTCTGGTTCCCCTAAATTGTAATTTATTTACTAGTTTGTTCCAGTCAACAATATGCACAAAACCGTTTCACAACGACTACTGCCAACTACTGAAGCTGAAAACCGCAGACAGCTTTTTTTCATCCTCAAAGTATGAACCACTAAGGGGCACTGTGAGAATCCTGCATTTCAGTTATGAGAACGCTTCTTACCAATTTGTTAATACGGTGAGGTTCAATGGTCTCTTTGTCCAATTTTAGGGTTTATTTTTTCTTTGATCCTTCTTATTTTCATTATACAGTTGACCCTTGAACAATATGGGTTTGAACTATACAGGTCCACTTACAGACAATTTTTTTTCAATAAATACAGCGCAGTACTATAAATGTATTTTGTTATAATTTCAAATTATGATGATTTTATGAAAACCCCTTATGATTTTAATAACATTTTCTTTTCTCTACCTTACTTTCTAAGAATACAGCATGTAATACATGTAACATACAAAATATGTATTCGTCAGCTATATACATCATCGGTAAGGCTTCCGGCAATGGTAGGCCATCAGGAGCAGTAGTAGCCTGATGTAACCTCATCAGCTGTAACCCCCATGTTGTTCAAGTCTGTATTTTTTTTAATATGTGCAACATTTAAATGACTCAAAAGCTGAAACTATATATTAGTGTATTCATTGAAGTTTCACCTCATCTTCATTCTTTTAATCTGTCTACCTTTTATAAATAATCATTTTCCTTAGTTCTTGGATTATTCTGGGTTTTTTAAATTGTCTTGTTTTGTAAAATAAGCAAACACCTTTGCAGACTATACATACTTGAACACTTGCATTTCTCACCTATTCATACCCTAGCATTCCACGGTTCACAGAGACATTCCTCATTCTATTTAAGTGCTGCAGACTACTCCATTGTGTGGATGTTTCCAGATTTATTCTTTCCCCAATTTTGCTATGGTCACATATATGGATGCCCAAGTTAATGTAAATTCTTGGTATTGGAATCGATTAATATAAAAGGTAAATATACAGACTGCTTTGCTAAGTAATGCCAGATTCCTTCCTACAGGAACTCCTTCATGAACACTGGATGTTTTCTTAGACTTGCAAGAGCATGTTTTCAAGCTCCTGAATTTTTATTAATCTGATAGTTGAGAAGCAGTTTCCTAGTGTAGTTTTCATTTGTATTTTTCTTATTATGAATAAAGTTGAGCATCTTTTCATATGTTTAAGGGCCATTTGTATGTATTTTTTTCTTCTCTGTGGACAATCTACTAAAGACTTACAAATACCTTCTCCCAGGTTATCATATGTATTTTGCTTTGCTTATAGTTTCTGTGCTATGAAAGGTTTTTTGGTTTGTTGGTTGTTTGCTGGTTTTTTTTTTTTTTCCATTTTCTATTCAGTCAAATTTATCTTTTACATTCAGGTTATAAAGGGAAGAATATACCTGGTAAGAATGAGACTCACCTACATACCTACAGAACCATTAAAACCAGCACTGGAAAGGATAAAGGCAGGTTTACTTAGCACTTTCTCTCTAGTCATCCTTACTAGATGAGAACCAAGGAGCTCTCCAGCTCTCAAGATGACAGTGGCTGCTAGCGTTAGCTTACAAAATGTTTGGAAATAGTATGAGGGGACAAAAACTTAATGGTACAAATTAAGCTTGGAAACAGAGAAAGTTTCTGTGCTATGTGTAGTTTCTTAATCAACAGACAGTGAAAAGACACAAGAATGTTCTTAGAAAGCAGCACTCCAGAGTTTTTACATAACATGAGCAAGACAGCAATGACCAAGCCAGGGTAAACTGAGGGAAACACCTGATCTTTAAAAACAAATGTGTTATTTCTCCAAAACAAAACATTGCTGATAGCACCCCAATGAGCATGAACAAACTGAGAGTGAACCCTATTCCCTCCTACCTTCAAATGAATTTAGATCTTTCTCCTCAAAGGCAAAGATCAGCCATGAAAAAATAATAGGTGATCATCTTCCAGTTGGAGAAACTCACCTACAAACGCTCATTCACTTCTGGACATTACAATTCGAATAAAAAGGCAGTTGGCATCACTGTTACTTCTCTCCCACAGACTCTGCTTAGTCTGGGCTATAGCTCTCTGAGGTGTTAAGCAGAAACACACCCAGACTGTTGGCTGCCTATGTGATAGCCATGCAGAAAATCAGGAACCGAACAGCCAAGAAGAACAGTAGGAAAACTGCTCCTCCAGCACCTGGAGGTGGCCCACGGCACAGTAAGCAGGCAGTCTGGGAAGGAGAGGACCCTGCTTGGGTAATTTCGTCGCTGTGGTACAATGCGGGTGGCGGGAGGGAGGAGGGGAGATAAGGTACACACCTGATGTTTTGGGCAAGACCATTTCTCATTGTTCAGGTTGTTCCCTGCACTGCACTCGGCTTAGTAACCCCAGATGTCCCTCCGCCCCAACACCTGTACATCCTGACACATCTCCAGACAGCCCAGATGAAAACCAGTGGAAATGAGTGGAAAGCAGAGGCAGACGAAGAGGCAAGCTGTGCATATAAACCGGACTGTAGAAAGCTTCTTTCTGTGGGGGCGTGTTGTTAGGCAATGGCCCGAGCAGCTGCGAGGAAGCTGCACCGGACAGTGTCTAACACCCTGTGGATACGATGTAAAGTGTGTGGAAACTGCAACTTGAATGCTATTAAACAAGTCTCACCCTCTCGGATTCCTTCCAGAGGCTGCTACAAAAAAAAAGTATTATGATTTTTTTATGCTGTTTTATGACCCTGATAAGTAAGGTAGCAGACAAGAAGGGTTCTCCAACTCAAAAACAGGGATCCTCATCTACATGTGTCTGACCTTCCCGGTTACTGGAGCTGGAGGAGGGTTGAGACAGATGTCAACACAGGGCAGAGGGGGAGGAACAGGACATCTAAGCTGTTCTAAGAAAACTGACAGACTTGACCCAGTATTTTAGGATATTTTCTACTTGTTATTAAGGAGAATTAAAGAAAATTTATTAAATGTATCACTGCATATGACCTAAAATGATTTTTACCCCATATGTGATAAGTTTAGTAAGTCTAAACTCTATTTCTAATTCCCCAGAATAAAAATATATTGAACATATCTTTCTAAGATCAAGTCAGCATGTAACTGAACACAGAGACATCTGTATGCTAACTCCGTAGTTACACATACCACCAGTTTTTATTCTTTCATATGTATCAAATGTTATTCTGAGTTGAAAGGTCAATATGGAACTTCCCTGTTACTATTTCAAAAATTTTCCCTTTCTGGATGAGGCTGCAGCACTACAGACTGGGTAGGAATGATTTTTTTTTAAAGGTGAAAAGAAAATGTAATCTAAAATCCATCTGCAGGTCAGATGTTCAAGTATGGTGTTAATGATGGGCTCCAATTCTGTAGTCACTTTAAGAAAAAGCTACCCTGGCCTTGGTAGATTGAAATTTTAAATTAAAAGGGGTAGAAAAGCTTTCCAAACATTTTGATTACATTCACACACCTCTTTAACCCTGAACCAGTAGCTAATTTAAAAGGAAAACCACCCTTGAAGTTCCCTCCATTTCCTTAATAACTAAGTGTGCTTCAGAAGGAGGAGATGCTGCCACTTCCACAGCACCTTTGAGCATCTCGGGCACAGACACAGGAAAGCATCACACAGCTTCTGGCTTCGGCGAGTGGTGGTCAAGGTCACAGAGGGGGAAGTGGCGGTCCCAAAGCTGCCAGCAGAGCTGGGACAACGACAAAAACAAACGCGTATCTACCACAGCTTCAAGGGAGCCCAGCCGGCATCGGCAGTGACTTGGGAATGCCTTGAATACATACACAAGGGGAAACACGGGTTTCTAAAATGTTACTGCCCCTGAAGGTGCCAAAGACCAATCCAACAAAGGTACACACAGTTCCAGAGAGGAAAGCTCTATACTGAAACCCAGTAAGTGACTAAACAAGTTTCTTCTGAAAATTTTCAGCAGGCTGGTGTGTACCCCCAAAGGGATGCCTGGAGAATACTTAATAAAGGAAGTTTCTTGCTTCACTCCCATGAGGGTCAGAATGTCTGTCTCTACCCAAAAGGATCTTGCAAGGATGGACACTGCATTTCATCAGACAAAAGCTGACTTTCAAAATGACTGATGGGTGCGTTCACAATCCTATTCTTTTTTTTTTTTTAAGTCACATACAAGGTTACATTTACTAAAATGTTCTTCATTCTGGTAAAAAATCTCAAAACAACCTTACAAAAAAGGTACAATAGCACAATCATCTAATTTTATTTTGATGGGGCCATTTAACAAGTCTTAAGATAGGCATCAACATTCACGATACTGAGAACACTTTCCAAAGTGACTTTTCAGTGACAGATGCTTGCCCTTTTCTTTTTTTAATTTAAGTAATCCTACTGCCAATGTGGGGCTCCAACACACAACCCTGAAAGGAAGAGTTGCACACTCTTCTGACTGAGCCAGCCGGGTGAACCCAGCGAATTGCAAAAGATAGAAAGCACATTATTAAAATAAGAGTGGCACCTTATCACTAGATTCATGTCCTCTGATATCAGAGTTCTCCTAAATCCTGTTTTTTAAGAATTTAAAAAAAAAGAAAAGATTTTATTTATTTGAGAGACAGAGAATGTGCATGAGCTGGAGGGGGAGGGGCAGAGGAAGGCCAAGAAGCAGACTCCCTACTGTGCAAGGAGCCCAATGTGGGCCTTGATCCAGGACCCTGGGATGATGACCTGAGCTGAAGGCAGGCACTTAACCAACTGAGCCACCCAGGCAGCCCTGAGTTCTCCTTAAATTCTAAGTGAATCGTTTTTATGTAAACACCTCTGATCTTTGACAAAGCACTCCTCAAGGAGCACTTGCCAACCTGGAGACGGAGAATGACAGACATCTGCAGTTACAGAGTCCAGCATCTCAGCGGTTAAAAACCCTCAAGCTTGAAGTTAATCTATTTCCTTAAACGCAGATTGTTAGAAAGTAAGACTAAAATGAAACAGAAGAGAGCAGTCTGTGCAAAATAAAGAAGGCGTCACTGAGCCTTTCATTGGCACTCCGTACCGGTTAACTCTTGTTCATCCATTCTAAAGCAAGTGGACTTCATGGACATCTCCAGGACTCTGATACACCCATCATCTGACGCCAAGATCACTTTATCTGATGTACACCAGTCCACATCCAATATCCGAAAGGTCACATTTCTTCCGCTTCTTAAACTGCTCACCATCTGAACCTTCAAGAGTGAATTTGGTGGTCATTTTCAGAAAGAAAAGGAAGATGTTTATCACAGACAATGCCATTGGCAAAGACCCAGTGCCAGTTAAACCTGAACAGCCTTTGGCAATCTCTCTTCCACATGCAGACTGCATTCCGAAGATCCCAAAGACAGTGAGACCATTAAAAGCCAGAAAATCATTTTAAGAAGTTTGACAAACCCATTTCATAGGCTTCATTTCTAAATCAGAAGGAAGAAAAGAATTACAGCTCCTGTGACCAGCAGCTCGGTTTGAGTGTCCCCTCAGGGAGCTGGGCCTACCTCTTTAGTATCCCACACTTCAGCGCCATCGTTGTACATGGCTATTAATTTCTGGTTTCCTTTACCGGGAGCAAAACGAATCTTCCTCACCCAGCTTCGGTGTGTAGGTATTCCTCTGAAAACAGACAAACAAAAACAAGATGCCAATATGACATAGAGTAATACCTGGTCACTGGAAACGATGTCCGATGACTTTTTCTAGGTCTGCTTTTGACAAGGTCTGGTGACGTGAGAACCATTTTGCTTTCAGGGAGAGGGGTCCAATATGACAGAAAGGGTCAGCCTTTTAATGATGAGGGAATAATGCCCCAACACTTCTGCATGAGCCACTTGCAGGGAAGTGTCTCTTATGAATGACCCAGAGCCTGGCTCAAGGCTCTTCCTCCCAAGTTGAGGGACAAGAGACCCAGGGTCTGAGCTATACTTGGTCATGTTTAATGATCCTACTTTAGCAGGGTCATGAGCCTCCAATGCAACCATATCAAGAAGTTCCTTTTTTTTTTTTAAACAAATAATATTGCATCTTTTTAAAAGATTTTATTTATTTTATTTAGAGAGTGAGAGAGAGAGAACAAGCAGGAGCACGGGTAGGGGCAGAGGGAGAGGGAGAGAAGCAGACACCTCGCTGAGCAGAAAGCCTGACAAAGAGCTTGATCTCAGGACCCTGAGATCATGACCTGAGCTAAATCCAAGAGTCAGAGGCTTAAACAACGGAGACACCCAGGTGCCCCAAATAATACTGCATTCTTCTTCTTTTTTTTTTTTAAGATCTTATTTATTTATTTGACAGAGAGAGATCACAAGTAGGCAGAGAAGCCTGCAGAGAGAGAGGGGGAAGCAGGCTCCTTGCTGAGAGCAGAGAGCCCGATGTGAGGTTCTATCCCAGGACCCTGCGATCATGACCTGAGCCGAAGGCAGAGGTTTAACTCGCTGAGCCACCCAGGTGCCCCCAAATAATACTGAATTCTTAATTCATACCTGGATACTCTGCCTTTCAAATCCCAAAAATTTAAATTTCCATCCATATCTCCAAGAACTAATGTGTCACCCTTCCAAGCGATGCAGGTAATACTACCCATACTTCCCTAGAAAACAAAAGCAATAGATACACATAGTTTTCACCACTTATAAGTCATCATAGCAGAGTAATGTTTTTACTTAATAAATGTGATAAAATAATAAAGATATTTTAATAAAACTTAATTATAAATGGTTTTGCTTTGGTATGTATGCCATAAAATACTAACAGACTTGGGACACTAAAAGAGCTACCTAGCTTATCAATTTCAACCATAAAGAAACCGGAGATTTCAGTTTGATGGCCATTAAGTTATCTGAACTAAATTTGTAGAGAAGAGGTGCTTTTTGAGGAAGAAATACCTTAAAGAAAGCAAATTAAAAGCAATAAAGAGAAGAAAAGAAAACCCTTTCTAAAGGGCCCTTGTCTCTAACTTCTCACTCACTGCAAAAGGATAAATCAGTCTGTTCCAGAAGAAACTCAGAGCTGTTCCATAATTAACTGTGCAGCAGTTTTTCTACTGAAAAGAGGATCCAAAGCTTCCCTGATACCTTCTGGAATAATGACAGTAAAAAGATACTGTAGATTAAAGGCATCTGCACAATCTGAATGCACAGAAGACGCTGCAAAGACATATGGAAACCGGAGTATAAGAATGAAACAGTACTGAGGTAAGTCCAAGGGGAGGAGGGGGGGTAAGGAGGGGAGAAAGGAGCTTGCAGCTCTATCTAACAAATGCACAGAGATAACGTGACGAAGACCTTAAGAGCCTGGGCTCTATAGTCAGCTACTGGGGCTCAGATCTGGACTTCATCCTGTATATTTGTTGTGTGGCTTGGGGCACATTTACTTAATCTTTCTGAGTCTTAGACTTGTTATCAATAAAGAAAGTTAAGCTCATGAAACTTGGGGAGTTCCTATTAGTATTAATACATTTATACAGGAAAGGGCTCAAAACAACGCGTGCTACACAGCAGTCAATAAATTGCTCATTATTAAATAATATTGCTCAATTACTTTTTTACTTATTAACAGAAATCTTGTTTGTTGCATTTATAAAACAAAATAAAAATAAAAATCCACATGCTCAGTTCATAGTGGGAAAGCTCCAGGATGGCCAAACAGACTGTTAATAGACCGGTCCATGCATCAAATATTACACAAATCCTCGTGGTAGTCAAGAAATTAAAGAAAAAAACTGGATTAAAAATGAGTATTTTAAAGAACTCAATAATAAAAAACTTAGAAAATTATGTTAAATAGAGTTCTATATAATATGAAGCCACACTTCAAGATGTTATTTCCATTTTCCTGACCACATTAACAGAATGTTTAATTCAGAATTGGCCTTTCAGTTTACTTTTTTTAGCCTTGAAAACTTCCACATTTTATAATCTTACTTCCTAACCTCTAAAACTAAAAACTAAAGCTTAAATAAGCTCAGAAGTCAGCTTGTAAGTGACATATTAATAAGACTTATATAATTAAACAATCCAGACCTTTCTACCTGAGGGTTTGTTGATAGGATACAAACCATATGCAGACACCAAGGAGCTTTCAGAGGATGTGGCATAAAGTCGCTTTGTGGCTCCAAATAATCCCAAGAGAATCAATTTAAGATTAAAACTCAACAGAGTATTATTAGCTGACACTGTTATGTTTCTGTATATAAAATGTGATGTTCAAAAGATCAGAAGGCTGACAGCAACATCGAGATACTCATTCCCTCCTACTGTTTCAGTTTTCTGAATAAAGACAGTCAACTACAGATGCTCCAAAATTTAAAATATGCCAAGTTTTCCTTTTCTTTTTATCATTTTTATATACTCTATAGCTCTGGGGCCATAATGCAGAGGGAGTCAAGTCAAAGCAAATGTTTAATACTTTATGTTTGGGAGGAGAGTAAGATAAATACTGGATTAAAATGATCAAACAAAACCTCTGCCTAAATTCTATATGACAGTCCCTAGGAAATATTTAAATTACAGAAAATAAAAATAATGAACCAAAGCCAATTTCTCGTGTATTATTCAGTAGCTGTTCAAACACCTTTCCCTAAAAGCAACCTAGCTGGTTTTAGGGGAAGGAATTTTCCCTATGCACTACTTTCACTGGAGACTGCATCTATATTAGGCTGCTCATTCCCTGAGAAAGGAAAGCTGTTTCCAGCTGTGGAATAAAAGGCTCTGGCAGGCAGCTAGAGACCTGCTATACCCTGACTTTGGACCTCCACAAAAAGAGACAGAATCTTAAAGGCTGTGAGGCACAATTACCATCCCGAAAGAAACTTCTATAAAAAGGAAAAGTAGGATCTACGGTCTAAAAGCTTTAAACTTTTTCTGGGATAAGGAGGAATTGGCATCTCAAAAAATTACTAGATTTGTTTCTACATCCTAATCGCAAGTGTAAAGTGATCAGAAACAGACAGAGCTGCCTGTGCGAGGTGCTGGAAGACTTCAGGTAAGGCCTTCTCCGCTGTTCTAGAGCAGGAACTCTCTATATTCCCAAGACAGCAAATCGTATTTCAAAGGACAGCTACACTAACACTGCAACTCACAGGTCTGCTCTCCTTAGCAGTTTTTCTTCCGATACACTTAAAGTAAGTTCCTTTTCCTATTATGACCAAATACCAACCTTTCATATTTGCATTACTACTTTCACCTTTCAAACTAATGACATTAGAGAAAGTTCAAAACAGACATTACTAAGTCTCAGGTATGAGTTGTTCTATATAATGGTAAAAAAAAAAAAATAGTAAAAATGAAACTTTCACATGTTAATTTCCATTTTTAGTAGAGAAGGTGGTTTGGATGGCCTCAACTCTTCTCATGTTGTTTTTAAGGACGATGTGGCAGCAGCCTCTAACAGACCCCCCACTGATCCTGCCTTGTGATATTCATGTCCCTTGGCATCACCTCCCAAATGAACAGGACTGACCCGTGAACCAGCAGCACTGAGGGAACGACAAAGTGTGATTTCTCAGACTGGGTTCTAAAAGACACTGCAGCTTTCTCTGTGTTCTCCTGGATGACTCACTGTGGGGGAAGCCAGCTGCCATGTGGTGACGACACTCAGACAGCCCTATGGAGACTGTCCCTGCGAGGAAGAACTGAGGCCACCCACCAAGAGCCAGCATTACTTATGGCCAGGTGAGTCAGCCGCCCTGGAAGTGGACCCTCCCACCCCAGCCACCGTCCTGAGCCACCTGCAAGATTCAGGGGTTAGCATTCAACTAAAACTGTCTATTTTTAGATGACATTTTAAATAAATACATTTATGAGATCATCTCATGCCTCCACTTAACCATTATAACAGTACTAGTTAACAAAAACATCTTCTCTATCCATTAGAAACAACCTATAAGATACATGTGTACACAAATTACGAACTAGAGAACCTCAATCAGAGGACTTCACAAGGTCCTAGAAGGACTTGTGCTACGGCACCTACAACCCGATTACTATTACCCCAAAATGATGCTAGACTGTAAGTCAAATCCTCCAAGGTAATGCCTGAAGTGGAAAGAGGAGAGACCATGGAATCCAACAGCCAGACCTCAGTTTAAAACTGTCGTGTCACTAAGCTGGGTAACACCGAGAGAGTTACTGATTCTCCCTTGATTCTCTCATGGTTGAAACGGAAAGAATTCCTCATGGATTATTAAGGGGATAAAAAATAAGTAGCACATGGTAAGTATTTAATCTAAGTAGTCACAATGTTATTCTCTAACAGTTTAATCAATGATAATATCTCCTTAAATAATCAAGTTTATTATTTACATTAAACCTTCCTGGAATAGCTTCACAACTTAACTATGGCTTCACTGGAAATGGAATCAACAAAATCTTGGATAAGAACCCTTCATGAAGATGTAATCAAGAGTTGGACTCACATCTGGTGGAATCCGAGCACTATCTTTCACCGAGTTTCCTTCCACTGTGAGATGATAGACTTGGCCGTCATTATCAGTAAACACAAAATGCTCCCGGGCAGAGATGTTCTGACTGAGTTCAGATTTACTTTCTGCCTCCTGCAACAAGCTTCGGAATAGAGAGGAATAAGATAAAGATATTTCTTTTCCCTAGAGCGACACACACATTAATTAACTTGCCCAAAATACAGATGAATTAACAAAAGGTCCAAAACTATTTGCCTAAAAAGAGAAAAAAAAAAGCACTGACACTAATCTTTGCCCAACTAATAATAGGAAAGCACAAACTACACCCAACAGGTCATATACCCCAGACAGAGAGATGTAGTCATCTAGACTTCACACAAGAAACTTGTTCACTGTTTCTGCTGCAGAAAGAGAGGCCTTACCTTTACCCATCATTCTCGCTGAGGTTTATTTATAACACTGGTGGGGATAGAAATGAGGACAGTCCATGTAAATCTAGCTTTTGCTACACATTTGCTTTTGTGTCTAAATGACAATATGATCTACCTGGATGTTCACGCAACATTCATTTGAATTCCAGAAGCTGAAGTTTAGGGAACAGAAGGGTAGTAAGAATAGTCATGCTTGTTAATGGACGCTGACATGAGGTTATTACTGTACACATTACTGACTGCGCTAAGCAGTGAAATAATAAAATTAGCTCTTCAGTTGTCCAGGTATGGACTGAAATACAAGGTACTACTGATGCCTTTGGATGGCACTTGGCAAGTTCCCCACAAGGACACTGGTATCACGAATGAGAGAGGCAGGAACCAGCACACCGCACCTGATTACGGAGGACTCCACGATGCTCAGCTCTGTGTCTGACACCACAGTCTGGCGGGCCATGGCCTCTCGGGTGGCCAATTGTTTCTTTCTCAGGCTCTTCAAGTTGTGAGATGGGGACCACTCCTGAGAAGCAAAGATAGGCACACCTACAAGTGCTCAGTTTACTCCTGTCCAACAGTCTTTCCAGAACAGCTGGGCATTCTCGCCACTGCTTGGCATCACTTATTACTGCACAAGAATTTATAATTTGTTCTTAGGTTTTATCTATTTATAGAAAGGCTGCACAAATGCATTTTAATTAGTGCTTAAGGCAGATTTTAATACTCTACCCTCCACCTCCTTCTACTTCTAATCTTTAATGAGAGCTTAAGGTAGAAGAGTTTAATGACAAACTTCCAAAAGCTCTAACTTTTTGATGCCTTGTTTTTTGGTTTCTTTTTTACAAAACAAAAATAATAAATGCAATTATGGTATCTTCTCTTCCCTATCTCTAGCCGTCCCCCATAGGTGCACAGGGTGAGATGATCACATTCCTCCAACCACGGCTCACTGTCCTCCAGAGGCATCTCATATCTCTCACTTGATTGATTTATTCTTTTATCTTCCCTCCCATTCTAATGCATTCAATCTAACATCCTCTCATATGCATCAACTCTTCCCAGTAGTTATTTTACATGCCTGTATTCGTAACTTACATAAATAAGGCTTCCTCATATCCCACCGTCTCTAACTCTTTTCATTCAGCACAGGGGCAGGCCCATCTCTGTTGCTTGTGTCTGCTACCGAACACTGCAAGAGCATCCGCCAGCCTGTAGTCTACCTGTTCTCCCAGCAGAGAACACCTTGATCGCCTCCAAACTCTTGGACAAACAACACTGCAGTCAATAGCCCCTTGGAAGCTCCTTTGGGACCAGGGGCTAAAGAGCTGGCGCCCAGGGGATGTCTGTTTGCCCAGGCGCTGTCAGTCTGCTCTGCAGAGCACCTCACCAGTCTGTATTCCTCCCCGCAGTGCATAACGATTCCTGCAGCCTGCACTACACCCTCTACTACCTCATCTACCTGCACTAAACCCTCATCTGATGCTATCTGGCTTCCCAGTTTCTGTTAGTTTCAAAGTTACATCCTAGTTATTTTATGGTTATTTTATTTTGCCCATCTCTAAAAACTGCTGAGTTTGACTATTTCTTCATATCCTTGTTGGCCTTTTAGGTTTCTCCACCATTCGCGAACTGTTCGTGTACTTGGGCCCTCTTTCTACTGGGGTTGGTCTTTTCACTGTGTATGTGCAGGAGTTCCCATAATCCTAACTCCCTATAGGGATTAGTCCTTTGCTGGTTTCAGATATTGGCAAATTTCTTTTTCCAACTTGTCTTCTCTCTCTTTTTTAAAAGAGACTGAATTAATTAATTAATTAATTTGATAGCGTGCACAAGTAGGCAGAACAGCAGGCAGTGGGAGAAGGAGAAGCAGGTTCCCCGCTGAGCAGGGACTGTGATGTGGGACTTGATCCCATGACTGTGGCATCATGACCTGAGCCAAAGGCAGGCGCTTAACTGACTGAATCATCCAGGTGTCCTCAACTTGTCTTCTCTATTTAACTTTGACATTGGGGTCCTTCATTGAATAGAAAGCATCAATATTGATTAATCAAATACATTTTTTCTTTTTTTGCCATTTGGTTTGAGCTTCTAATGTCCTTTCCTGCTCCAGAACAGAAAAATATCTCCTATTTTTTACTATATTAATTATATAGCTTTATATTTTTACATTTAGGTCTTTAATCCCATGGAGCCCACTTCTGAATATGGTATTAGGTAGAGATCCAGTATTTTTCTCCATAAAGTGAGACCATTTTCTCAGTATTGTCCTCTCCTTTTTTTTAAGGTTGAGGTAGCTCTTATGACCTTTATTCTTTCACAAATCTTTTTATGATTATCATGTTTAAACATGCATATGTTTATCATGTTCCTTAAAATATCGAAGTAAAAGCTTAACTGGAATCGCACTAATGCAATATTTGCTTAACCCATCCAAGAAAATAAGGGTTATCACCAGGTACTTAGATCATCTTCTTTCTCTCAACACACATTTTTAGCAAGGAAATAAATGATAATAATGATTTCAACTCAAGCTAAAGAAAAATATTCACCACATACGAACATGCCTAGATACACTAGTTGTTCAGTTGTAACTTACCAAAGCAGTTACTGCAGGGAAGTTTTTGGACATTTCTCTAAGAATGGTACAAGTCCTCACATCCCATAACTCCAGGGGTTTATCTTTGAATACAACTGCCAAATACTGCCTAAAATAAACAACATTATTAAATACACCCCCTTTTGCAAAATTTTTGCCATAAGTAATATAAATAAACAGTTAAGTAAATCAGAAAAGTCACATGATTTATTCTAAACACAGACCATATAAATTAATATTTAGTTCTCATTATTAATAGTCATTAAGAAGGTAAAACCCTAAGACGACCTTTGAGAGCCATAGAGCCACAATTAAGCAAGGAGCCAGGTAAGAAAAATGAGAAAAGGCACAAGTCCACATTTCACTGTAAATTTATCAATTTACAGTAACTGTCCCAGGGCTTCATTTTCTCATACATGACATGAGAACACCACTATCTATCCCAATGGATTGGTGTGCAGGTTCTGGTAAAAATTAAATGAGAAGATAAAGGTTTTCACAAAGTTCCTATCATGCTGACACCAAGGAAATGTGACTGAGCAGGAAGATCCCTATATCCTCAGTGTACCAAAGGCCTTAGGTTCTCTCACTCAGGACAAAGTCTGCCACTTGATAATTATGTGGCCTCAGATAAACCACGTAATCTTTTTGAGTTTTATTCTACTTATTTTTATAATGGTGTTCATAACATCTGTCTTACTCCCTCACTAAATGCTCTAAGAATAAAAAAAGGGAGGGAATAGCACACATGAAAGAATTTTATTCTATCATTATGGATTATACAAAGGCAGTATGTTACATTTTTTATTAAAGCTAACATAAAGGAATCTAATGGCTTATACGTAAATAACTAATGTAAGACAGAATCCGGTAAATGCTACAAAGATTCACTACGAAAGAGGAGATTTATTTTGACAACTGGGCAATGGCATTCTAGGCAGAGTTACAAATGTGACAAATGGCCAAGACAAGAAAGGACACAGAGTGGGGGAACCTGCTACCTGAAAATGTAGAGCATGTAAGAGCATTCACCATGAGAAAGAAGATCGAAGTGTGAATTTGGGATCGCATTATGAATATGCCATGCTAGGTTGTGCAGAGATTCACTCTGCAGAGAACAGTGGATCACTGAAGGTTGTAAAGTAGGCGGGATAAAGTGCTCAGTTGCTTTCGAGGTATTAACATAGCAGGTGTGTGTAAAGTCAAGACTGACTGGAAACAGAAGAGACTGGAATCCAAATGATTTGAGCAACTCTCAAACCCTGTAATCTCAAAACTCTTTCACATTTTTAAAAATTACTGAGGACCTCCCCCAAAGAACTTTTGTTTATGTGGTTTATAACAACTGACATTTTGCATATTAGAAATTAAGTCTAATAAATTAAAAACTATGCTTATTAATTCATTTTAAATTAAAGAAAATAACTAGCAAGATGGTAGATTTAAATATAAGCCACACTGATAATTATACTCACCATGAATAGTTTAAACACTACAATTTGAAACACAGATGACCAAATAGGAAAACAAGCCCCAACTACATGCCTTCTAGAAGATACCAACTTTAAATGTGAAGACATAGATCAGACACAAGTAAAAGGTAAGAAAAAGATGTACTATGCAAACACTAATCCAAAGAAAGCTGAATGGCTATACAAATTAGACAAATCCAACTTACTCCTGAATAAAGAACAGTACCAAAAATAAAGAGGATATTTCACAATGATAAAGAAGTCAATCTAAAGGACATAACAATACCAGATATGTACATACCTAATAAAAGAGCTTTAAAATACCCAAAGCAAGAACATGAGCTCTTCAAATGAAGCCCAGAATAAAGTTAATTTCAACACTCATCATTCAGTAATAGACAGGAAAGCAGGCAGAAAATCAGTATGAATATGAGATCTGAATAACTACCAACCGATCTGAACTGACAATTATGAAATATTCTAATCACTAACAGCAGAATACACAATCTTTACCAGTGCATATGGAACATTCACTAAGACTACAGTCTGGGCCATATAACAATCACTTTAAATTTAAAAGGACAAAAATAACATAAAATATGCTCTCTGACTCTAATGGAAACCATAAATTAACAGAAAGGTATCTGGAAAACCCCTAAACATTTTGAAATTAAACAAAGTATCTATAAATATTTCATGAAAATTTAAAATTATTATAAAGTGAATTAAAATGAAAACTCACCATATCAAAACATGTAGGTACAAAGAGTAGTGCTTATGTGACATTAAGTGCTTATATTAAATTTTAAAGAAAAGCCTAATTCAATCATCTAAAGTTCTATCTTAAGAAACTAGAAAAAGAAAAACATATTAAACCAGAAGTAAGCAAGAAAAAGAAAAAAAGACACCTATGGCATTCAATGAAAAGAAAATAGAAAACCATAAAGAAAAATGAGAGAAACTAAAAGAGTTTCTTTGAAAAAATCAACAAAACTGACCAATATAATTTACTGATATGAGAAATAAAATATAATAAAATAAGGTCAGATGAAACTGACCTTAAAAGATTAAGAGAATACCATGAACAAGTTTTTAATCAATAAATTCAACAATTCTGATGAAATGGACAGATTACTTGAAAGACACTAACGAAACTCAGTGAAACCAACCAACCAAACCTTAATAGTCCTGCAGCTATGAAAGAACTGAGTACGCACTTAAAAACTGTTCCACAAAGCAAGTTCTAGGCCCAGGTAGGTTCACTGGTGAATTCTTCCTATTTCAATAAGGTATAATACCAATTCTACACAAACTCCTCCATAAAAAAAAAGAAGAGGAGGGAATATTTCACAACTCATTTTACAAAGTCAACATTACTCTGATTCCAAAGCCAGACAAGGATATTACATGAAAACTGGATCAATATGCTTAATGAGCACAGATCTAATAAAATATCAGCAAATCATATCTAGTAATATATCATCACCAAGAAGAACTTATGCAAGGGATGGAAAGCTGGTTTAACATACAAAAAATCGGTCAATGTAATTCACCCCATTAGGCAACCTTAAACAAAAATCCATCATTATGAGGATGTCCCTAAATGCAGAAAAAGCATCTGACAAAATCTATCAGCTATTCAACGATACAAAGTTTCAGTGAACTAGGTATAGAAAACTTCCTCAACGTAATAAAAAGTCACCTACAAAAAAATCTACGGACATATTTAATGTTCAAAGACTCAACACTTTTGCAGTAAGATCCAGGAATAGAACAAAGATGTCAGTTCTCATCAGCTCTATTCAACATTGTACTGGTGATCCTACTCAGTATAGCACAGCAAGGGGAAAAAGGCCTACTGTCTAGAAAACAGAGATGTAGAAGAGTCTTTACTGGCAGACAACATGGTATGTCTATAGAGAAGATACTAAAAAATCAAGAAAAATGCAATTAGAAATAATAATTAAGTTAGCATGGTCATGAGGTCAATACCGAAAAATTAACTATTTCAGTATACCAGTAATGAGTAATTGGTAATTGAAATTTTAAAAAGGAAAAAATACATGTATAATAGCACTGAAGAAAAAAAAAACAAAAAATAATTACCAAATGACAATGAAGAAATAATTACTGAAAGGCATTAAATCCCTAAATAGGTGGAACAATACACCATGTTCACAAATCACAACACTTGTTAAGGCATCAATTCTTTCCCACATTGGTCTATGGATTCAAAACCCCAGGAAGCTTTTTTGGTAAAACTGATAAACTAATTCTAAAATTTATATGGAAATGCAAAGATCCTAGAAAAGCTAAAGCAATTGTGAAAACTCTTTTAGAGCTTACTCCTTCCTTCTTTGTTCTTCCAATTGGTTTTCATCCAGTCTCTGTTTAATAATCGTGCTTTACATGTATTTTCCCTTGGAATGAAAAACTCAGAAACTTACTGAAATTAAAATAGGTCTAAATTATAAACAAAGAAAATCAGTTCCTTGATTCAACAAACCCATGTTGAGATAGAAATGCATATGAATTTCACTAGATAACAAATCTTCTTGGTGACAGGCATTTATATTCCTACTGCTATAGTAGAATGAAACAGCATTACTGGTTTTACCAATATAATGAAATTTTTTTTTTCATTTTATTTTGTTTCTTTTCAGGGTTCCAAAATTCACTGTTTATGCACCACACCCAGTATAATATTAAGATTCATACGAAAGTTATCTCATCTTTCTAAAAAGTAGTAATTAAAAGCAATAGCAGTTTAATTTTGTGATCAAAGTATTTTCTTGGGAATGGCTGCAAAGCACCATTTACTGTCACTAAGAAATTCTATATGCATTCTAGCACAGTCTTACTTTCTTAAAGATTAAAAAATATCCTTAAGGTTCTATTGTGGTAACACCACAGATTTCTTTTTGATTCACACTTACTTCAAATGAGATACTTTAATCATTTCGATGGGTGATTCATCATTGCCTCGTTCACCGCGAAAAGCAATGCTCCTACCTTTAATTGCAAATATTAAAGAAAATGTAAAATATCAGATGAAACATCTAAGACACAAAAAGCTATACACACCAAAGGAATCTGACCAGTGCTGCCTCTACTCTCCCATTCATTCTTCTACTTGCTTCTAAGCTCTTTCAAGTTATCTAAATTCAAAACGTATTCTCAAAAGCATCATCCTCGAAGACCAATAATATACTACTTGTATTCAAATATCTCTTATAAAATGCTATCTTCCTTTGTTACAGAGTTTCTTGAATATTTTCAGTGGTTTCTTTCAAATAGTTATATTTTAGAAATTCAAAAACACCAATTTCCAGAGTTTCAATACATCTATGGTAAAGAAATGGTCTACTGGGAAACGACTGCTATATTTAAAGTGACAGAAACACTCTCATGCTCATAAATACTAACCAGCAGGGAAAACACTCTTTAAACAGATATTTTTTTTAAAAATATTTATTTATTTATTTGACAGACAGAGATTACAAGTAGGCAGAGAGAGAGAGGAGGAAGCAGGCTCCCTGCTGAGCAGAGAGCCGATGCGGGCTCGATCCCAGGACCCTGGGATCATGACCCAAGCCAAAGGCAGAGGCTTTAACCCACTGAGCCACCCAGGTGCCCCACTTTAAACAGATATTTAAGATTTTCTCTCCCAGGTACAAATTGCTCAACTGAAATACTTTTGACCTGTTCCTATCAAAAGGTCTCCACAGACTGAAACTAGGGAATGATAAGAATTAGCTAACTACCAAAGAAGCTAAACGGTCTTCTCTAATTAAAAAAGGCAAATTCTACTTTACGTCTGAACAAATACATTTTTGTAACTTTTCCCGCATTTTTATTTACATGATGCAAAAGAAAGCACGTTCAGTTCAGTGGGGTTGAGTCACGCCTCCCCACTCCACAGTGCTGTCGAATGGGGCCTTGCCAAACACCCGCATCCTTTCCTGAACATCCTTGTAAGACAGGCTAGAAAAGTCTATAACCTATGAACTCAAATATTAAGCAAGTTAATTTAACTTAAGTTAAGCAAGTTAATAACTATGGTTTACAAATTTGTTGCTCAAAAATAAATCTGTTAAAGAAAGATTTTAAGTTATCTAACAGGTCTGAGCTGATTGGAAAAAATAAAAAGGATTTTTTTTTTTTTTTTAAATTTTGAAGTGAATGATACTAGAAAACAGCAGTTTGCCCCTGGGCTACCATGTCATCAGAGAGACCCCAATACAGGGCAGGTCACTTCCAATGAGACCAGAACAACACTGGACTGATTTCAGTGGGGTTAATTCTTGAGGTTTAGTGACATACTCAGTAAATAAGAACAACCATATATTGGAAATACATATTGAGAAAATAATTTGATTTACTACACACACGTGCACACACACATATATCCTAGGATTCAAACTATCTACATATATTCTTATTGCTACACCATTTTAAAGAAACTCACTACAATTTTGTTACAAATTCTATTTGAAGTCATGTAGGTGTCATAAAATAATTTGAAACTCTCACCTTATTCTATCTCAAAGTTCGTTTTGAAATTCATTGAGTTGTAGGTTTTTAAACAATTCTGAACAAGTTACTTTACTGGAATGCCTCCTCCTGGAAAGTCTCTAAGCTCTTTCCCTCTTTAGACAGAGACTATCAAAAGTTTTAAGAGCTCTTAAAGACAGTCCTTACTTAAAAATTTATAAAGGTTTTCCTAACAAAGGCCAAAAGTTTTAGAAGAGAAATCTAACAAAGCCTACCACAAAGATTTGTGTAAAAACCATGCTTCTGGTTATCTGTAACAATGTACTTAGAAGTGATACCCTACGTACTTATGAATCTGTCTGTTGAGGCTTATGGTACTCGACTTGCCACGCACTCGGGTTTACATAATGTGCATACAAACCACCACCAGGATTCTTTTCAGGGCAAATATTTCAGAAAAACAACAACAAAATGAATATACAAAGAAGATCTAAAAAAAACCTTCCAAGTTGAAAGAAAGTTTTCTGGAATACATTCTATACATAGCAACATCTTTGACCAATATGGCAAACCCTTTCCAATCTTTTAGTAGCCTAAATACACAAACCTGTGGGAAGATCCACCAGCTGAAGTTCATTTCTCACTAATCCCATATTGTTCGGTGTTGAAGTAGCAAAGGAAAGAAAACCAGTCAAACTTGTCCATTCGATACCCCTAAAGTGAGAAATTAAGTAGAGTTCAGTCAAATACCCTTTTTTTCTGAGCAACTTATTTGAAAAATAAGTTTTCCCTACGATCTAAATTCTATTATACAAGTTAATTAAGAATATCAATATGACCTTTCATTTGAGACTAAATTACCATATGTTTCCAATATATACATGAAATTATTTCTAATTCAAACCACTTTATCTCCACATGTAATGGGGGGCGAGAGAGTTTAGTTGCCAGGATTCACAGCAGCATTAACATGACGATCAAAATCTGGCAGAGAAGAGAGTCACATGTTGCAGTAGTGTTCAAGAATTCCATTCCTTAAGAAAAAGTGGTATTAAAATATTCTGAGCCCGACTGCTTAAAGATGGGTACACTGAGGAATTTATCAAATTTCCTATTTGGTTAGGAGGGAGAAATTCCTGAAGTAAACAATTCAAACTGAGCAATGAGATTTGGAAGTGGCTGACCATTCAAAATGGTGTCTTAATTAGAGAAAAGCACAAAAGAAAAATCTCAAAGAAATGATGACAAGACAGCAAGCAACCTATCAGCCGGATGCGAGTCTCCTTCATGAGGACTGATAGCAAGTCAGTCTGCAGTTTCTCCCGCTGACGTTAACTACGTGCTACCACCATGGCTTGTGGAGAACCGAGGCCGGGGGCGGTGGGTGGGGGCAGAGAAAGAGACACAGGATAAACCGACCATCAGTTTGATCAGAGTCAAAACAAAAAGGAGAACACTGTACAAAATCATTCTGCACTGTGCTCTCTATGTAAGTCTGGCAGCGTCAGTCAGATCTGTGTACCCACAGAAACCCAAGACATACTCTCCAAGACTTATAGCTGCTGATCTGCACACCTATGCTCTACACAGTGACGCCAGGATCTCTGGACACTAAGAATCCCCGCCACCCATTCTTCATTATTTCTAAAAATCTATCTGGGGGGGCGCCTGGGTGGCTCAGTGGGTTAAGCCTCTGCCTTCGGCTCAGGTCATGGTCTCGGAGTCCTGGGATCGAGTCCCGCATCCGGCTCTCTGCTCGGCAAGGAGCCTGCTTCCCTCTCTCTGCCTGCCTCTCTGCCTACTTGTGATCTCAGTCAAATAGATGAATAAAATCTTTAAAAAAAAAAAATCTGTCTGGGAAGTACCTACTGTATACCCATGACTGCGCAAGGCTCCAGGACTACCACTGTGAACAATTTGACTGCTATCCTTCTGCAGCTTATGATCTAGCAGAAAAAAGGCATTACACCAGTGCGTCCTGGACTCCCTATTACAAAAGCACCGGTACAGAGTTCAATCAGGACTTGTAAGAGTAGCACAAAATCTGGCCTCTGAGGCCCACTGAGACCCAAAGGGCAAGCAGGGTGTTGCCTAAAAAGCATGCGGAAATAGTGTGGCTGAGAAACACTACACTGGGCTGCATTCTCTTTGAAGGAAGGTACCACATCATGCTTCTCCAGCACGTGAAAGGCACTTAATAAACTCGGTTGGATTTAATGAATGATGTCCGAGCAAAGCCTTGCACTCCTCCTTATGATTTCTAGTGTCGCACATACTCAGCCTGCTTTCCCCCTGCCTGTAAGACAAAGGCATCCCCGTTGCTAAGGTCAGAGCACAGAACAGAACGTGGAGTGGCTTTTATGTGTAGTGCGGCACTATTAGCATGCCGTCTTCGAGCAGATTCCAGCAGCGGTTTCCCTATCTGAGTCCTACTGATCGACTTGAAGAAAATAAAAGTCAAGTCGGACTTCAAAGAAGATTAAATAAGGGTGGGATTATCCCTCTATAGAAAAGAATGAAAACTCTCATCAAACACAGCACTCACCCAGGGCTCTCAGAATTAGAAAGCTATTGTCTGGGTTTACCTACACACTGAGATCTATCAAAAAACTTGTGATCACAGCAGCTCATTTTAGGACTCGATATAGGATCGCTCTGCTGGATTCTTAACTAGTGAACAACCATAAGCGTAGACTGTCAGCAGGCATTTGTGGTTCTGACTCCTACAGGTTCCCAGGCTGGCCCTGCTGATTTCTCCTGGGGCTGCTGTAGATGCTACTTCTCCACCCTGGGGGGCTGCAGGAAGCACCCACCTCTGGAAGGCCTTGAAGTTCTATAATTCTATGAAAATAACCTCGGCAAATTTATAGACAAAACCGAGATTATTATACTTTGCACAAATCAATTTACTAAAAGCAATACTGAGTCAGTCAATGTTCTGATAGCCCTGAAAACTGCTATTTTAGTAAGTTTGACACTGAAAAGAACATTGTGCTTTATTATTGTAAATTTAGCCTACTGAACAAGACATAAACTAATAATCTAAAAAAGTCTAATAATCTAAGAAAACCTCCACATACCATTTATTTATTCCTTGGTATCTTCCACTGGATTATAAGCATCAAAGGTTTTGTTTACAGGAATACAGAAGCTGCTCAGTATGTATTTGTAACATCAAACTGGCTAAAGCACCATGATTCTGAAAACAACCCACAGCAAAACCAGCTGCAGTTAGGCAGTCCCTGCCCATGTATACGCATAAGATTCAAGTATGTAAGTGATCTTTAAAAAACATGTTTAGTACAAAGTAAAAGCAACTTTTTAAAAAGTTGACCTTAAATTTGTGTATGAAAATCTAGAATATGTTGGGTTTATTGCTAATAAGTTCAGCAATTTTTATGACACATCTGTGAAATTTTCGTAATGGCTTTTAATTGTAATATTATAATCACATTAATTGAAACACAAAGACGGCAGGATTTTAACATCCTCTTGGGCATCATCTCTGAATATAAAATGTGAATTATCTTCAAAATGGTAATTAAGAGGGAAAATTCACATAAAAAAATGGAGCACATTTGTGTGATCATTCACAACATCAGCCTTTGTAGTATATCCATTATTTCGTATCCCAAGTAACACTATAATTTCAAGTATTACTCAATAACAAATATTATCACAGCATGTGTAAGTCATGTATTTAGTGACATCTACCATCTGAATGTTCCAGGAAAACAAATCTTATTTAAAACTAATAGCTTGCTGATAAACTCGCTATTGAGTCTTTATTAAAGACTTCAGTGTTCAGAAAAAAATGAAAATGTACTTGATTTTCCAGAAGCAGGTATAAATTTCTAGCATGAATCCTGGCTCAATCAACATTTTCATTTTATTGCCAAAATGTGCCTGAGGTGCATTTTTTTAGCTGGAGATAGAGCACATGCACTTTAAGTAGAAAGGTCAGTTCTGATGCCTGAAAGGCCCAGATTAAATTTCACAGATTACAATACTGAGTTTCTTCTATAAATTGGGAATAAAAATAGTGCCTACCACATAGAGAAGTGGGGAGTCAAAGAAATGGTCATGTAAAGTATTAACACTTAACACGTCCCTGGAATAAGTACTGACTAAATGAAGAATTTGACTGGTGGGTGTTGGCCACAAAAGCAAACACTATACACTAAGCCAAGGGTGAAAGGAAATGTTAAGAAAAGCAATGTAGAGGACCTGGGTGGCTCAGTGGGTTAAGCCTCTGTCTTCGGCTCAGGTCAAGATCCCAGAATCCTGGAATGAGCCCTATATCAGGCTCTCTGCTCAGCAGGGAGCCTGCTTCCCCTTTCTCTGCCTGCCTCTCTGCCTAATCATGATCTCTCTCTCTCTCTCTGCGTCAAATAAATAAATAAATCTTAAAAAATAAAAAAAAAAAAAAAAGAAAAGAAAAGCAATGTAGACAGGAAAGAAAGGGAGACAGCAGGTAGCAGCAGTGGCAGAAGGGTCTCATGGAGGAAGAGAAAGATGAACAGTCTGAGATGGCCCAAACAGACCTCTGTCACTGCACCCAGGGGACTAGTGACTCTGAAGACATTAGGACGCCACGCAGAAGTACTCAGAGAGCTACTGGAGGGCTCAGCAGGAGGTGGAGACCAACAGCTACCTGGGCTGCACCACAAACAATGTACTTGACAGAATAAGGCAATGTAGACTCTTCTGGAAATTCCATCACAATCAGTTGTCATACTTAAAGGGTTAACCTTTCCCCATCCAGAAAATACAATTACTCAGAATAAAGTATGTAGGAAGGATTAACTACGAATTTTAACATGTGCATAGACCTGTGATTATATAACGTTCAGAGGAGAGAAAATGGCCTTTCTTGTACATTTGTTAAAAGATCATCCAAAAATATGGGAGATGTAATAAATTTGTGTTATCACATGTAACTTCACAATCAACCATGACTAGAACAAAGGAAGGGGGGGGCAGCCCCGCCATGAACAAAATAATGCTGTGGAGACGCATGTGCTTCAAAACCAAGCAACTTTTCCCCTCAGCTCCCTCTGATCGCACAGCACTCATCAAACACAACACCTCAAAATGAAACTAGAAATGCTATCCAGTTGGGTTCTTTTCTCATGGTGCTTAAACAAAAAACAAATGAGATTAGTTAATAATTAACATGACTTCATTCAAATTTGTCAGGAATAGTCCTACCAATGGATCTTTATAGAAATGAAAAACAAGCTACATCCATCTGAACAAAGGAACGCAGGGACAGCCAGTGAGAAAATATCCTCCACAATCAGATGCCGCAACAGAAGTCAGACAAAATTTTCCACTGCACGATATCCTTTTACAAAGCAAACAATTAGTGTTCAGCCTTCAATAACATAACCATTACTTAAATGTGAATATTTATTATTCAAAACTTTGAGGCAAATAATCACCACTGCATAATATTCAATGTAGAAAAGTGTCCCGAACTTCTTTTCAGTATGCTTTGTTTGTGATCTCAACGTCACAATGCATACTCACTTGACTTCACAGGAGTGGACACTTAACTCCTTATGCAGCAGCCCACTGGTGAGGTGGTACACCAGGACAGAACCGTTACTTGTACCTATCGAAACGATGTGAGAGAATAGAATTACTCAAGCCGTAGTTCCAGATCTTTCCAAAAAGTCTTTTCTCAGGATTTTAATAATTTTATAAATGTATCTTTTACAAAAGGGACTCAAGCTATGTGTTAAGAGTCAATTTCTCTGGTCTACTCTCTTTTCAAAAATGGGCCTAATCTCATGTGCTCTGAGATCTTCCTAAATCCAGGGATAGATTTTTATGAAAGACTTCAACATCTAACTCAATACACATAAAATCTGAAGAAGCACTTTGCTAATAAGCTTTTTCACACATGGGAACTTCTACTTTTTCAGATTTTGAATGTTTACAACAGCAAGTCCTCAGTCCTCAGCAGAACTCAGAAACCAGATCTTTTCTGTTTTTCTTTCCAAAGATTTTTGTTTTGTCTTCATATTCTAGAAATCATAGAGATGGACAAGTGTGGTGGTTAGCTATGGATTTTGCAGTTAAACTAGCCTGAGTTTAAGCTCTAGCTCTGTCTTACACTCGTACAAATTACTTGCCAACACTAAATCTGTGTTTTTAATTCCTTTAACATGGGAATAATAGAAAATCTACTTGCTGAAGAGTAAATGAGAAGACACAGTTCAAACATTTACTATAGTACCTGGCACAAACTAAGCACATTTTTATCACTATTTCTATTATTGTTGTAATTCAGTTTGTAGTTATTTTATGTCTAAAGCTTTTCATGGCCTCAGGTAGAGTGTGTGTCTATAATTTAATCTGGAGGAACACGGCCATTCTTGGAAAAGTAATGTTTTAGTCTTCAAAATGTTTTTATAAGTTAAGCAAGAAAGGGAACGATATAATTGCTTGGACAATCACTTTCTCACTGCACATGACTTTAAAAAAATGAATGGATTCACGCAGAATGACAGAATGTAGAAATGATAGAATAGTAATAGAAATAAAAACACTAGGCAAGTTTCAATTTTAGCGTACCTGCTGCTAAATGCTTTATTAAATATTTTACAGAACTATTCTAGAAAAATACAGTATTAGACTTGTTTACATTTATCATCTATTCCACAGTAATACCTTCTATTACTGAGACAATATCTAAAGAATTACTAAAACTTTTCAATTAACAGATCATCATAATAAAATTATTTTTGCATTCTGCAAGCTTTTTGCTTTTTGAGGGGGTTGGTTTTTGGGAGTTTTTTTTGAAAGACAGCATGCGTGCATGTTTGCACACTTGCACAACTGGGGGGGGGCTGGAAGGAAGGGGTAGAGGGAGAAGGAGAGAGAAGTTTTTTCAGTATTTTATTATTTGACAGAGAGAGTGAGAGAGCACAAGCAGAGGTAGAGGGAGAAGCAGGCTCCCCGCTGAGCAGGGATTCCCAATGCAGTCTCGATCTCAGGAACCATGACCCCAGCTGAAGGAAGATGCTTAACCAACTGAGCCATCCAGGTGCCCCAAGTAAAGAGAATCTTAAGCAGGTTTTATGAACAGCACAGAGCTCTATGCAGGGCTCGATTCCATGACAGTGAGATCATGACTTAACCTAAAATCAAGAGTCAGATGCTTAAACAACTGAGCCACCCAAGTGCCCCTACATTCTGTAGGTTTTAATGATGCTGAACCTATGATCTAATATTCTAGGGGCTCTACAAGGAGCAGTAATTCCATAGTGGAACTCTGACTCTTTGCCCTCGTGAGTGCAAAAATTTAGGAACTAATTTTATATTTTTTCTTTTTACTTTGTGATTATACTAAATTCAATAAATGACTTGATCATCATACAAGTAAAATACAGCTTATTCTACAACAGAAATCTCAGACCCTGACTTAGCTCTCAATTATCTAGCTATGGCAAGAAGTACTTTTCTCCAAGAAACTGACAAAATCCTAACTGACAATTTATGTATACGGACACTGTATATACATGTACTATAATGTACATTAGCAAATTTCAATTAAAATTTCTCTAAGAGGTTTAATATAAGTCAATAGTTTCTAAAGCAAAAACTAAATATTTATCTGCTTTTATATAAATCTGGACACATGTACACACAGACTACCAAACTTTAAAATGCAAACTACATTCAGAAGACAGTAATGGAAAAACTGGGAAAATCAGAATATTGCCAAAACCGATTAGTCAAATGAGCCTTTAGTACTCATGAGTAGGCCGTTAGCTAACTAAGACCTACTAGCAACAAAATAAATGTGGATGAGGCTTTCATTTTAGGAAAAAACAAAACAAAACAAAACAAAAACCATGTTATAGACCTAGAGAGAAAGCCAGAAGCCAACGAACAGCATCTTAAGAAAAAATGTTGACAATTTCAAATGAATATACTACTTTTTGAAATTTTTGAGAAATCCATTTTAACCTTCTGTACATAATAGCAAATAAAATTTGTTTTTTTATCTATGAAGGAGATAAGATTACTCACATTATTATGAAATTAATGTGACAGGAGGTTGAAACCAAGACCAATTTTCTATCAAAAATATAAAACTATGTAATTTCAACCCAAAAGGCAAATCTTAAAGAGACCATAGCCATTTTAAACAACGTTCAATATACAATTCTTGGCAAATGAAGAACATTGCTATTACTAAACTACTAACTAGGACTAAAAAACACAAGGAATCTGGATTTAGCATCACACAGAGATTATTGTCCTAACATTTCAGAAAGGTACCCATTGTGGTCAGTGTCTCTATCACCCAGTGTCAGGTGGATGAGTTAATACTGTGATGAGTGAAGTCAGTCAAGCAGAGAGAGTCAATTATCCTATGGTTTCACTTACTTGTGGAGCATAAGGAATAACACGGAGGACATGGGGAGATGGAGAGGAGAAGTGAGTTGGGGGAAATCGGAGGGGGAGACGAACCATGAGAGACTGTGGACTCTGAGAAACAAACTGAGGGTTTTGGAGGGGAGGGAGGTGGGGGGTTGGGTGAGCCTGGTGGTGGGAATTAAGGAGAGCACATATTGCATGGAGCACTGGGTGTGATGCATAAACAATGAATTTTGGAACACACACGAAAAGATTAAATTAAATTAAATTTTAAAAATTTTAAAAAATAAATAAAAAGATGGATGGATTAAAAGGACAGAAAAACAAAAGAAGAAAAATATTTTCAGATGAGTATATATATATGATTTCATGGGGCCTCTTCCTCCTTATCCTCAAATAAAGGATTTTCTAATCACTACCACACTTAAATGTCTTCTAAAACATAAAACAGGCACGAAGGATTAAGAATAGATCCAATGCTTACCAACGGCGAGCAGTGGCTGATACACCTTGATGTTTTTGGTGGTCAGTGGCGGGCACATACGGATGGCAAACTGCGGGGAGGGCAGTCCTGAAAGCAGCCCCGTCAGCAGGAAGCGGAGGTGTACCTCCTGCAGAATGGGGCCTTTGGGATGCTCCTCCCCAGCAATGGCACTTTGTCCTGAGGGGTAAGCAAAAGTACAAATACACTCATTACAATGTATTCTGAAATGTAAAGAAAATTGCAGCGGCAACCCTTTTCAGGTCTACAAGGTATCCGGTGGCACTCCATGGGCCGCAGCTGAAGAATGGCTCTGTACTTGGCTCTCGGACGGAAACTGCACTGTCTGCCACCTCAAACCACAGATTACTCTGGAGGACTGCTGTCCAGAACTCAGGGACTTTTGTCAGCCAAAGTTCCCAGTATGAGGCACCAAACAAGGCGCATCAGGGGACCCAGGTCAGAGACCAGCTTCTGGGGAGTGGGACGCTGCAGCTCATTCCCAACTTAACACCCACCTTTCTAAAGGGTCGCTTTTCAATCTAATGCACTTTCTAAACCATACATAACACTGGTGATCACCAACTGTAGGCTCAAGGAACTCATTTAGGTTTCTAATCAGAAATCTTTTCAATGTGTCAATGTAATTACAAAATCTAAGCTTTATAATTAAATACTTCATAGATAAATAATATAACAACATACAAAATGATATAACATACAAAATAATGTATGTAACATAAATTACACATAAAAAAGAATATACAAATACATAATATAAAGAATATATAAGTTCACTGCTGATAGTTAAATCTTAAATGGGCATTATTTTCAGATACAGCGATTATACTCAGGTTATTAAGTTTCAAACTAAAAGGCTTCAGTAAAACCATTCTAACAAAATGTGAACATGTGGGTACAACAAAACCCAGACCGTTCACTAAAAAGGGTACACAAATTTCCTGCCTATAAACCATTTTTGAATACTGGGATATAGTCGTCAAAAATACATAATAAAGGATACCTGAGTGTGTACGTACCCACAACACACACACACCCGTGAAAGGGAAAAATGTCAGTAATTACCATAAGCAAGTGATGGGGTTGTGAATACTGTAACCTTCTGAGGCTATAAAGTTGTTTTAATACTGCGGCAAACTGCGGGTATTTTGAAATTCATAAGATGTACAGAAAAAAATGGCCATCAATTTAATCCAAATAAGAAGATCCCATGATATCATACGATTGCTGTCAATCTTTGATAACAGAAGATGGGAGTCTAAAGGAACATGGAGTTCAACAGAGAAGTACCACATTTACAAACCCTCCACAGCTTGGAATGGACTCCCGGGAATGGCCATCATTTTTCTTCAAACTTCTTCCATAACAGGCAATTCACAAGGTAGGGCAGATTAGGCCTTAAAAAGCAGTAGGCTGTACCCAATGAATATAAATCAGGCCTCTATATTTAGCTGAATTGCTTTCAACTATCACTAAGGACATCGTGAATATCAAATTAGAAGTTTAATTAAAAGTTTTAATTAAAATGTTTTTGAGTAACAGAGCTTTATTTATTTAATGCTTTCAAATCAACTACATTGTCAGGAACTGTATACAATCTGTATCCTCTTGTCTTTTAAAAAAATGTAATTTATATCACTTAGACACTTAAACAGCATGAAATTTCAAACTCCCATGGGCTCTGTATTACTGATTAGTTCTGTGCATGACTGTTTATAATTCTTTTCACTTTAATATTTTATATTAAGTGGAGATAAGGTCAATTAACTCAGAAAACTGTATTACTGATAAAATGAATTTTGCAAAACAAGTATGTGTCTAAACTTCCTCATATAGATTTATGTCTGGAAGGTGAAGAGAAAGAACTTTAAATAAACAAGTTAATATCACTGAACAGATGGATTTTACAAATGGCAAGAACCACAAGAAAACCAAGGCCTGGAAGAGGTGAGGTCTTGTCTAAGATCAAAGTGGAGTAGCCAGGACTAGAGGCCATGGCCAAGGAGGGTCAAGATTAGGGCGACCTTTTCTTGGCTCTCTGGTATAGGGCAAGTTTTTTTAAATCTCTCTGGATCTCGGTTTCTACTTTATAAAACAAATAATAATATTACCTACTTCGCAGGGTTATTAAGGTAATACATAGGGCATTTAGTGCAGTATTTAACACAGTACTAAGTACGCAATAAATGCCATTTATGATTAAGATTAATAAGGTAATGCCTTTCCTAGTATTATCATGAATCTAGCATTTAAACAAAATAATACTGATCTTCAATTACATTATGAAAGAACAAATAATGACAAAGAAAATCCTTTATAAGCCACGGCCACAATTTTAAAAGAATTAAGACTTCAAAATTGCTTGGCATATTTACAACTTCTAGTTGTACAATATCTGAAATCACAAATCTTCATTCTTCCTTTAATATATATATTTTTTATATATGAATTTAATATGAAATTTTAAAAAAAGATTTTACTTATTTATTTGACAGACAGAGATCACAAGTAGGCAGAGAGGCAGGCAGAGAGAGAAGGAGGGAAGCAGGCTCCCTGCCGAGCAGAGAGCCCCATGTGGGGCTTGATCCCAGCACCCCGGGATCATGACCCGAGCCGAAGGCAGAGGCTTTAACCCACTGAGCCACTCAGGTGCCCCTCTGAAACAATATTTTATCTGTAAATAAATTTGCTGAATCCCCAACACGAAAGTTTAAAAATGCACGTCATGATGTTAAAATTACTTTTTCTAATACTGCTCAGTCACTTTATTCCTTCAATAAATGTTCATTGCACATCTTGAATATACAAGGCTCTTTGCTGGGTGCTAGGGATACAAAGTGCAATCAAACACTGTCCCACACTTACAGAGTTTATAATTCACTGGAGGAAACAAACAGAATCACCATTCCAACAACAGATAACCATCAGGGACTGCAAATGAAGAACATTTAAGTCAGGCTACAAGACTAAAGAAAGCAACGCTTGAGTTGAATTTTAAATTAGGAGTAGCAGAAAGGGAGAAAGAGGAGTACATATTCAGTTCTGAGACCGGGGACCAGACTGCAGGAAGGCCCTGAGGAGTGGGGTATAGCTGGACACAGCACAGATCTAGTATTCACATGCCTAATGTCATCTCCTTCATTTAAATCAAGAGTCTCTCATGAATGAACATTTTCTAATACCAGTAACTGTAATGCCAATATATGTTTTTTGGCTTAAATATTTCATATCCTCTGATTTATTGAGGAAAAAAATGATCCCACAATCCAGTTTTCTCAGATATTAACTTTGACTTTATAATAATTGCAAATCAGTAACTATTAATTTTGCCCTTCAAGAGAAATACCTAACATAAATGTTAGAGGAAAAAAATAGCTTACCAATCATATTATCTAAGGAGAGGTCTGGGAGCTTATTCTGTAGCACTCCTACAGGAATTCCACAGAAAGACACGGGTGAATATAAAGGTGATACACCAGAACTACTGCAAAGACATAATAATTACATGTTTTTACATATTTAAAACCTCTGTCACAGTTTAGTAACTCAAATTACTAGTTTCAGATCATAGCATTCTATCCATTTTTATAGTATTTATTAATCTTATAGTATTTATTAATCTTGCCCACAGTGAAATATTTCCAGGAGGTTTACATAATTCCCTAATAATCTAAATTCTCACTTAAAAAAAATTTAAGTCCCTGCTATTTTCATGATTCTGCTAATTTTTTTAAAGATTTATTTATTTATTTATTTGAGAGAGCAAGCGAGCAAGCATGCACCATCAGGGGAGAGGAGCAGAAGGAGAGGTAGAAGCAGGCTCCCCACTGAGCAGAGTGCCTGACATGGGGCTTGATCCCAGGACCCTGAGATCATGACCTGAGCAGAAGGCGAATGAATCCCCCAGGCGCCCCTGATTCTAGTTAATTTTCTAAAAAGAGGTAATAAAGCAAACCAGAGAACAATCCTATTCACTCACTTACCTGCTCCGTGAATTCCGATTACAAATGGCGGACTTGAGTTCCCATATCATGACCCTGCCGTCACTCACTATGAGGGCGGCTGCATTCTCATTGACAGGACAACACACCATACTGAAGGGACGGACAGTTTTTGTCACCCTGATTGCATCGCACTGGCTTCGTAAATCATAGGTAAGCTCCTGGACAGGATCTGGATCTTAACATAGTATTGTTTTCTTTTAAATATCAGAAAGCAACACAGCAATATCACTACTATTTGCTTTAATTTAAATAAAACCTCAACTAAAAAGAATATCATTCCTTCACTAGCACACAGTTTGTCAAAAATGCCTTCTCCTTTTACAAGTATTACTAATTTCTTCAGAATATAAATATGATTCATTTAGTGGCTGTCCACACCAACTTTAGTTTCCAAAATAAAAACTACAATCAATATTTTTTTAATATTATTAAAACAAAGAAAACAGCTTTGATAAAGGATCAACAGTGATATGACCAAATAATGTACAGTACACTAGAGGTCATCAGAATTTATAGTGGCCTCAGTAAGCCTGAAAATAATGGTACTCTACAAAAGTCATGAAAGTCGCTTTTGCTTTTAGAAGTACATCATTTTAACACAGTGCTTTCATTCTCCAGGATAAGACGGAAACTGACAATACCCTGGAGACTTACTAACCTATGTAATTTTACAATGGACGTTCCTAAAGCAGAAAAGTCAGGGGTGTAATAATAAAGGTATTTTAAAAGGCTCCACTTGTGCTGAAGAAAAAGACGCAAAGATAATATCTACTTGGCTCATGGATACAATTAAGTAATTACAAAATATTACTTTCTTTGCTGCATATAGGAGGGGCACTATTATAAAACCATGAAATTAACCATGGCTTTATGCTTTTTTACAATCATATTCTACTTTCCCAAAGCCAGGATTACCATTAACTCTATGCTTTGGCTGGTATCCGCCACATGACGGCTTATGAAATTCTGGAGAAAAATATTCTAGTATTATTCTAAGATATAAACTCACCTGGTTCCTCATTTGAAGTGGTAAAAACACTATTATAAGATCTTCGAACACGTAAAGTTATACAACCATTTTCATGTAGGCAAAATAACCCATCACGCTGAAAGCAGGGTATTACCTTTAAACAGATAATGTATTCATTTTAAAAAACACAATAGATTAAAAAGTATATGCCGGGAAGCATATTTAGAGAATATGGACAGAAAAAAAAACAAAAACAAAAACAAAAATACACACATAATCCCCAAGCTTGAAAATTAAATGAATTATTCAAAAATTCCATTTATGGCACACCTGGGAGGTGCTCAGTCCCTTGAGCAGCCAACTCTTGATTTCAGCTCAGATCACGATCTCAGGGTCCTGGGATCAAGCCCTGCCATCAGGCTCCACACTCAGCAGGGAGTCTGCTTCAGGGTTCTCTCTGCCTCTGTACCCTCCAACCCCCACCCCTTGGCTTGCTCGTACTCACACGCATGTGCGTGTGCACGCTCACTCTCTCTGTAATAAATAAATCTCTAAAAAACAAAGAAAAACCATCCATTCATAATCATAAAAATTTGCCTTTATCCAGGAAACTTAAATAGTTCAATAAATATCTCCAGATCAGTCAGAAGAATTTCTAAGGTAAATCATATGAATCAAAAGTGCAGAAAAATAGGAATACAGTAACACTGTTAATTTATTTTTTTTATTTAGATTTTATTTATTTGAGAGTGTGAGCATGAGCGGGGAAAGGGGAGAGACAGAAGCAGACTCCCCGCTGGGCAGGAAGCTCAATGCGGGGCCTGATCCCAGGACGCTGGGATCATGACCTGAGCCAAAGGCAGGCACTTAACCAACAGAGCCACCCAGGCAACATTGTTAATTTTTAAATAAATAGAAAAGAGAAAGTGGAACTAAGGATTTCTGCAAGATTATGTTTTTACTGTCTATAATATTCATGACCAACTTGGAGGGATAGAACTTTTAGATCAAACATACCTGCAGAAATGGAACTCCTGTTCGTTCTATTGCAATCACACCTACTGTTTGATTCACCTCAAGATCAAGGATTAAAATCTCCCGAGGATAGAGTAACAACATGTGATTTCTCTTGGAAGGCAGATATGCCAACTGAAGGCAATCATTTAGAGTTATAAATTCAGCACTGAAAAAAGTAAACATACTTTAGGCATCAAGAAATAAGTCAAAGACTTTATTCATATCAGAAAAAGCTAATAAAGGACTGAACTTTGTCCTTTCCACATAACTGTCAATGAGAAGATACAATTGTTTCCTGAAATGACCAACAGGGACTAGCATCTAAAACTAAGATCTCTACTATGTGCCAAAACCCAAATTATGACAAATGGTAATGCACAGACTATTGGATAGAGATACATTTAAATTTTTTTTAAAAATTTAAGTAGTAAGGCTATAAAGTGACAAAACCAGTAGTTTTATTTTTATTTTGCAATTAGAAGTACCAAACAGATTGCTGAAATCAATACTCAGCATCAGAACAAAGCAATCTGGGCAATTAGGGCCCTTGGACCAGGAGTCAATGGATTACCTGTTTGACCTTGGGCATGTCACTTCCTCCCCTCTGCCTTCATTCACTTCTAAGCCACCTTAAATCTTTTTTGAAACAAAGTGGGGTATTTTATTCACTTATCACAGTATTTTCTTCTATGTAAATAAAATTGATAAAACTTTATAAAGATTGTAGATAGTTCAAGAGTCTCAAGAATCATTTCAGCCATTTGTGACTTGCATATATTCAGTCATAACCTTCTTAAACCTATTTCAATAGGAATAAAGTTAGGCAGCTCTTTTCTGCCCATGGGTTCTGTCCCCAGGCTTTAATAAAACCACCTCTTTGTGCCAAAAATAAAATAAAATAAAGTTAGATTAGAGGACTAAAAACAGGAACATGGATTGCATTAAAATCTTGGCTCTGCCACTTCCTAGTTGGGTAAGCTTGAGGAACATATTTAAAACAATGTGCAGCTCAATTTCCTCACTTATAAAACAGACACAGTATTACTGCCCAGAACTACAGCAGGATCCCATGTAATAATGAATGTAAAACACCTGGAGCAGTTCTATTTGAAGGGATTAATAATTCATTTCCCCAAAACTCAAAATGAACATATGACTCATATGAGAAGATATAATACACACAAATCATAAAATAAAACAATTCAAACAATTCAGACTCTAAAAGATTTATCTATAACATAGAACCAATGAAAAATAAATAGAATATTCTCTTAAAATACGTAAGGAGCAATCCAAATATTATGGCACAGGGTGGGGGATAATTTGGTGAAATTAATGAGCCTATGGTTTAATACATAAAGATGATATTTATATATAAATTCAGAATATACTTGCAGAACAATTTGTATTTGACCATAGATTTTTCAGATAATTACCCACAAAATCTAGACAGAATAATCTTAGCATATTTAAAGTAAGAGTCTTTTTAAAATGAATGCCAAAAAACTGCCAAAGCAATAAAAATATAAGATCATAGCTCTCTAGGAAAGAAAACTGAAGTCTATTTCCAATGCATAAGATTAGTTACTTAAAATAAAATTTTATTCAGTTGCCATTTCTGAAATAAACAATAATAGGTAGCATTTACCAAATAAATGGTTACTAAAATTATTAGCCACTACATTAAGTACCTAAGCTACTGTATGTTAAGCCTTACAACAACCATATAAAATCCTATAAAATGCTGTTTTAGAGATTGGGGAAGTGAAATTTATGCAAGATTAAAGAATTCTGGGATGCCTGGGTGGCTCAGTGGGTTAAGCCTCTGCCTTTAGTTCAGGTCATGATCCCAGGGTCCTGGGATGGAGCCCCACATCAGGCTCTCTGCTTAGCAGGGAGCCTGCTTCCTCCTCTCTCTCTGCCTGCCTCTCTGCCTACTTGTGATCTCTGCCTGTCAAATAAATAATAAATAAGATATTAAAAAAAAAAAAGAATTCTGAGTCACACGGCTATAATTTCCCCTAGAATCTTGGCTCTTAACCAGTATGAGAAACATCTTTACATGCATAAGAAAAACACCCATATTTTACTAGCTAATGAGACGGAGCACTTAAGTCAGGAAAACATATTTAAAATGAAAATCCAGCTTTTGTCCCCAATTTTTTAAATGTATTCAATTGCCAACTGTGGAATCTTCATTTTCTGTTTTCAGATTTAAAAATCAGAAGTCAGAAACTGTCATCTGCAAAAATCAGTAAGGGAGAGGTTAGCATAATAACTGAAAACAAAGGAGCCACATCAAAGTGGTACCTCCTCCTTGGGGAAGAGACAGAGAGAATATTCTCCTCCTCCATATAAATTCAAAACTGGAAAGGAGAAAGGGTGAGGTAAAGAATAAAATCCGTATTCGTACATCTTCAACAATGACGTTTCTTGAATGGATGATAAATAGATGAACTAAATGGTTAGTTTTATACTTGTAACTTACCTAGGTTTCTCCTGCGTGATTAAGATTTTTACTTTATTAAGAGCCTTCTTGGCCCCTGTGGCTGCGGCCAGCTTATTATGAGCTGGGCTGGAATGTGGGCTGGATATGTAAACTTTTTTCCCGGGGCCCGAAGGAGGCTTGGATGGAGAGAAGTCTGAGATGAATACAATACCCTCGCTGGTGAGTACTGTATTGAGAGAAGCAAAACTCTGATTAAAGTTTAATCAAGTTGAGCACAGAGTTTTATTCCAATACAATTTTGAAAGCAAGGTAATGATAATTTTAATAATATAGAACTGGCAGTATAATGTAGTCGTAACTGAAATGTTCTCCAAGTTGAAGTGAAACAGGTGGTTCATTACAATTCATCAGAGGCCTCTACACTCAGCTTTCTAAATTAATGTTTTATATTAAAAAGATATCAGAAGGTTACTAGCAGAAAGAACAAATGTTTGTTCTTCCAAATAAATTCAGTGCACAGACTTTCATTAAAAACCTTTCCTCATTATATCCTGTAACTTCAAATCCAAGACTTTTCAGAATATAAAATTCACAGAAGAAAAAAAAAAAATCCCATACTAAGAGGCTTTGCATATCACATTTAGTTCTGAGTTCAAATATTTGATGTGGTACTAATTTTTTACAAGTATCATGAACTGCTCAGTCTAAATATACATTTCCTTTTTTCTTTTGGAGCATCAGACTGAACCTTAGGAAGTACGAGTGTGTTCTTTTTCTCTTTATATCCAGAGTAAAAATAGAGAGCCAACAATGGCTTACTATGTGTACAGGAAACAGAAGTATTCAACAAGGCAGCACCACATTTAGCAAAACAAATTTTGCCTTTTTATGACTGAAAATAATCTCCCTCAAAACTGGGGCTAATACACGGATAACGGAAATCTCATCTCTCCTGGCTCCCTGCAGTTAGGTTTAAGCACAGGGAGCAAAGAAGTATTCAAGAGTTATGACAGCCCTAGCATATTCAGTATGAGTAAATCAAAGATGTTAGGTGAACGGACGCTTTAAAATATACTGTGCTTTCATCAACCAAATTAGAGATGCAGTAAAGTTAGCCTGAGGCCTTATCTCCTTTTCAGATGACAGGACTCCCTTCCAAGGTCTCACTCATTCCTCTTCTTTTGGGATGCCCTCCCTCAGTCAGTGGATCAGCTAAAGCAGCCCTCCTCTGTGATCCCACAGCACTGCACTTCACAGCACACTAAGGAGTAAGTGCACGTACGCACACGTGCACATACACACCATATACGTGTATATAGACACAACACCTAACCACACACCACTGAAACTCCACAGTTGGGTTTCCCATTTTAGTTTCTGCAGGTACGCATTTCTCTTCCTTCTTCAGCACACAAATATACACTCAGTAATAACAAATGCTGGTAGATAAAAGTTAGAATTCTGAGTCATTCAAATTCAGGAGAAACATTCTCTCCTGCAACTAATTCCCTTACCTCTTTCCAATTTTTGATCCAATATCAAAATCAAGCCTACTCTGACCACTTCATCTACTACAACAACCTGCCCATTCCCGTCCCTCCCATTCCCCTTCATTCTCTGTATACCTGGGATATAGTAATAGCTCAAGGAATGCCCGTTGGATAATTGAATGAAGAATATTTCCCAAATCATTTAATCACAAAAACATGTGTCTATTTGTTATGCTCCACCAATAAGTGAAACCATATGATAATTGACTCTCTCTGCTTGACTTATTTCACTCAGCATAATCTCTCCCAGGCCCATCCATGTTGCTACAAAAGTTGGGTATTCGTCCTTTCTGATGCAGGCATAATACTCCAAAGAATGGCATGGAGGACATGGGGAGATGGAGAGGAGAAGGGAGTTGGGGGAAATTGGAAGGGGCGGTGAACCATGAGAGACTATGGACTCTGAAAAACAATCTGAGGGTTTGAAGGGGTGGGGGGGTGGGAGGTCGGGTACCAGGTGGTGGGTATTATAGAGGGCATGGATTGCATGGAGCACTGGGTGTGGTGCAAAAATAGTGAATACCGTTATGCTGAAAATAAATAAAAAATAAATTAAAAAACAAAACAAAACAAAACATGTGTCTAAAAACAAATCACATTTTTAGATCAGCGGCTCAGTGAAAACACTAAGAGCACACGGGCAAAAATAACCTCTGCAAGAAAAAATTCCCTTGGGCTTATTCTGTGCCACACATGCGTCTGTTTATGGCACTCAAAACACAAGCATGAATTTAAATGATTTTTTAGAGGGAAGAACTGAATTTGGCCACATACTAAACGAAACCTTTGACTCAAGTTCTTTATGTGTTCCTAGAAAAACAAATTTCATTAAGCCAGAATTAGAACAGCACAGCAACTCTCTCCCCAGCTAATCGAAGTCTATTTAGAAATTCAACACAGTGAAGGTACAGCTTGTGCATTTAAAGTTCTAGCCATCAAAATACTTGCAAATGATATGGGATTATGATTTAGTATCTGTATTAGATGTATTATTACTCACAAGTTAAATGGGAGGGATCAAAAGGGTCAAAAGAAAAAGAAAGGATGTTATCTGCATAGCTCTTCTTCCACAGTTTGGTGCCAGTATCCGCATTCCAGAGCACAATATAATTTGGTGGGTGGATAGCAAGTAGTAAATCTCGGGAAGCATCTTGATTCCATAACCACTGAACATCTGTAAAGACCAGATGAAGGCAAAATTCAGAAATCACTTCAGAACACTTGGTTAATGAATACTTGACATTTAGGGTTTGTTTTGTTTTTTCCCCCCAAAGTTCTTAAAATCCTAACTTCTCTCCCCATGTTCCATATATGTGTATATATGTCAAGACTGCACAGGAAAAGTATAGTTTTATGTTAAGATGAGCTGTCTGGACATTAGAATCTCAAGAGAAACATTTTCAAATTACTTTAAAGAAAATACAAGACAATTTTCACTAATCCTTACTTAAAACTTTGCATCAAAGACTGTGCTGGCCATGATCAACGTCAGACTCTCCTAACATCTTTGTGAAATTACTTAATGGAACTTTGCAGAGTTTCATGTTTTTTACATGATAATAAACACCATAAATATCTTGTTCAGTACCTAGTACAAAGTACTCAACAAATATTTTTTAAACAGTCATTTAAAAAATTCACTCAGTCAAGATAGCCACTTAGTCAAAGCTCTGAGTCGAAAGATACTGTATTGGTTTTAGGTCAGTAACATAAGCAAATGATCTATACGAAAATGAAAATAAAATCTGGATCATCTCTACTAATGGAAAGTAAGCATCGAGGGTTAATTTAAAATAGCAATTCAGCCAAGTATACTTTATCACAGCTTAGATTATAAGACTTTTACAGCAGCTTAATTTTTCTCATCATGCTTGATTGAGGCCAACGCTAAAATTAATGCAATTTACTAAAGCAAAAATCAGCTGAGATTTGAGGAAATAAGCATGGAAATATATTGATAAGAAAGCTAGACAGATCAATAAAACACACTAACCAAAATCAAGAGTTAACTGGGAAGTGATGAAATTAAAAGGGAAAAAAACCATTCTAAGAGCAAGTGTGATAATATGAACACTTAGCAGAGCACAGTCTTTTCTCACCCTGAATAGGTTTGGCATGCTCTTGGATCTCACACTGAGCTACTCCCGCTGCTACATCCCAAACGATGATCTTTCCATTGACATCAGCAGAAGCTAAGCGCAAGGAATATGGCGAGCCAATGTTATGGTGATAGTTTTCCCTGGCCCATTTAACCTAGTATCAAGAACAAATCATATCAAGTAAATACTTGTATTCAATGAAACTAAACACAATTTTCATAAAACATCAACCAGAACCCATACTACATTTTACACTTATGTCATAAAAATATTTAGAAAGAATTAAGAGGAAACTGTTTTCCATCTCAAAAGTCAGACTTTCATTATTTGTGATTTTTTTTAAGTTGCAATACAATCATAAAATCTAATCATGACAAAACATCTAAAAGCCTGAATTATTAAGCAGAACGGTTTTCTGTATTCTGCTCTCCTAATTAAAAGGAGACAACTTCGAACTACCAAAGCCTTGCAGAGGAAAAAAATGGAAAAAACAAAGCAAGCAAAAAGCCCTTTAGCTGTCCTTCTCATGAAACTGGAAAAAAGATGTTAATTTTTTCCTTAAAAAAAAAAAAAATGCGGGATGCCTGGGTGGCTCAGTTGGTTAAGCGGATGCCTTTGGCTCAGGTCATGATCCCAGCGTCCTGGGATCGAGTCCCACATCAGGCTCCTTGCTCGGCAGGGAGCCTGCTTCTCCCTCTGCTTCTAGCCTGCCACTCTGCCTGTGCTTACGCTCTGTCTCTCTCTCTCTAACAAATAAATAAAATCTTAAAAAAAAAAAAAAATGCTTCATACCTCTAGCAATATCATAAGAATAGAGTTTTTACAACAAAACCCACAAGATTCCAGCACCAATCAGGTTAATCCTGAGCATTAAATATTGACAGAGTCATGAATAAAACACATGTCTTCATTTCACCCTAAGCCATCGCCTTCCATGGCCACAACCTTCCCTCTGTTCTAGATCAGCAACCAGTTTGTCTTCTTCAAAGCATTTAACAAACAACAATTTGTAATGGCTTTGTTTACCCCATTTAGACCCATCACCAACCATGAACTATAAGCTCCACTGGGAAGGGTCACGCAGGCCTTGTTCACATTTCTATCCCCAGATCTATCCACCACCAAAGCTAGTGCTCAACGAGCACATATTTAATAAATGAACCCAAACACCACAGAATCTTCAAATATATACATATATAAATGTATGTATACAGACGTGTGTGTACATATATGTAAACGCACACTCATACGTAATGCCAAGGTAGGAAGCATGTGCCTTTCTTATAGTATTTCTAAAGAATTCATTAAAAAGATGGAAATAAAAATTTTTCTGAACATCAGTGTTGATAAGCCTTAAGATTCTGTTATAATACATCTTTTCCTCAGGCCAGAATTTTTTTTAAATAAAATGTGTAAGAGTGTGTACATGCACACATGCACATGTTTGAATGTGTGTTTGTGTGTTCATTTATATTTAGTGTATGTATATTCAATCTGCATTCTTTGCTGATGTGTTTGACCACTCACTGAAATTTGTGATTTCATTTAAAAAAGTAATACTTGCAGTACTTCCACAATCAGACACATGCAGAGTGGTGAATAATTTCAGTAACCCAACATACATGTGTATTCCCAGGTGAAACAAAATGTTCTTATTTCAGCTCTCATAATGCAAACGAGTATCTTTTTTGTGGTCTATACAGCACCACTTTTTTGGGGGGTGGTGCATTTCTGTGCTCTTTACTGATGATTTCACTGTTCAAATTCAAAATGGTCCCCAAGCACATGGTGAAGTGCTGCCTAGTGGTCCCAAGCACAAGAAGTTCTGATGTGTGTTATGGAACAAACATGGGGGATAAGCTCTGTTCAGACAGGAGTTGTAGTGCTGCTGCCTCTGAGTTCAATGTTAATGAATTAACAAAACAAACACAAAACAAAGTTAAAAATTGCTCAGTTGATGAAAATTTTGTGACAAGAGGCTAACAGGAACCTAACCTGTATTTCCCCTATGAGCAATCAACATTTCAGTGTTTGCAGCAACTTTACAGAATAAAACTATCAAGGATAAGAACTGATTGCATCTATGTATATAAGTGCTTGAATTCCATTCAGGTAAACCCCAAGCAGTGTGTGTGTGTGTGTGTGTGTGTGTGTGTGGTATTTTTTTAATCACCTAGATATATCATAATCAAACTGCTGAAAACTAAGGATAAAGAGAAAGTCTTGAAGGCAGTCAGACAAGAAAACATACATTGCAGGTAGAGAAATAAAGATAAGAATTTCTCACAGAAATTATGCAAGCTGAAAGACAGTGGAATATCTTTCAAGTATCACAGGATCAAAAATGGGTGAAACATCTTCATAGGCAAATAAAAACCAAGAGACTCAACCTATATTAGATAAACACCTCAAGAACTTTAAGGAAATTCTTCAGGCAAAGGGAATATAATACCAGACTGAAACTTGGATCCACATAAAGAAAAAAAAAAATGCCAGAAATGCCAAAAAGATCAGGGAAATGGAGGGGAGGGAGAATATATTTTTTCAAAATAAATCCCTATGTCTACTTAATGGCAGGAGACTGAATGCCTTCACCCCAGGCTCAGTAATAAGACAAGAGTATCATCTCACTACTCCTGTATGTTATAGTATCAACCCTAGCCAATGCAATATGACAAGAAAAAAAAAATAGAAGGCACACAGATTATGAAAAAAACTAAACTGTCATTATCTGCAGATAACATAATTGTCTATGTAAAAAATCCCCTCAAAAGTTACTAGATCTAATGGGTTTAGCAAGACGACAGGACATAGGTCAATATGTAAAAATCAGCTGCATTTCTCCCTACTTCACATTACATATAAAAATTAACTCAAAATGGATCAAGAACCTGAATGCAAGAGCTAAAATGATAAAATTCTTAGAAGAAAACAAAGGTGTAAATCTTAACAATGGAAGAAAAAGAAGAAAAATAGATAAATTGGACATCAAAATTAAAAATTTTACTGTTTCACTGGACATCATCAAGAAAGTATAAGACAGCTTACAGAATGAGAGAAAATATTTACCAAGCATGCATCTCATACAGGACTTCTATGTAAAAGACATAAAGAATTCTAATAGCTCAATAATTAAAAGACGATTTAAAATGTGCCAAGGACTGAACAGACACTTTTCAAAGAAGATATACAAATGTCCAATTAACACATGAAAAGATGCCCAACATCATTAGCCACCAGGAAAATGGAAACCAAAACCACAGTGAGAACCTCTTCACATCCAACAGGATGGCTAGTATCAAAAGAACAGATAATAACAAATGTTGGTGAGTATGTGGAGAAACTAGAATCCTCATATACAGCTAGTAGGAACGTAAAATGGTATAGCCTCTTTGGAAAATCTGGAAGTTTCTCAAAAAGCTAAACACAAAGTTACCATATGAATCAGAAATTTCACTCCTCTTTACATACTCAAGAGAAATGAAAACACATGTTCACACAAAAACTTGTAATTAATGTTCACAGCAACATTATTCATAATGCCTAAAAAGTGAGAAATATCTAAATGTCCATTAATACATGAATGTGGTATACTGGTAGAGTAGAATATTATTCACCAATAAAAAGGTACAGAGTACTGACACATGCTAATGCACAAATGAACCTTGAATGAAGGGGGAAGGAAGCTAGGCACAAAAGGACACATATTGTGTCATTTCATTTATATGAAGTGTCTAGAATAGACAAATCTAGAGACAGAAAGTATTTTACTGGATACCTAAGGATGACGGGAATGAGGGGATGGGGAGCAGCTACTAACAGATGCAGGGTTTCTTCTCAGTGTGATGTAACTGCAGTGCTGGCTACATAATTCTGACTATATTAAGAACCATGGAATTGTACACTATAAGCTGGTAAATTTTATGCTGTATCTCAATAAAGCTGTTATCAAAAAGAAATAAACCAAAACCCCCAGATCTTGATCTCTAATCTTCCCTAAGATTTCAGATCACTGTAATTCAATTGCACCAGGCGTCTCAGACTTTGCATGTTGAAAACTTAAACTCACTGATTTCACACCTATTCCCCTTGTCATAGCCACGCTATCATTTGGTTATTCAAAGAGAACTTGGAATCATTCTAGTCCCTGACTCTCCTTAAGCTGATGACTATAAAAGCTATCCAGTTTATTTCTTCAGCAGCTCCTGAATATGACTCCTTCCTGCCTCAGCTTTATTTTAGGCCCTTAGAATTTCCTGCCAAAATTTCTGCAGAAGTCTCCTAAATGATCCCACTGCCTCATCTTGCCTTTCTGCAAGAAATCCTCCACTGCTGCCAGAGTAAATTTTTCTAGAATACAAACACAGCCTTATCAATTGCCTAGTTAAAAATCCAAATTCCTTTAGAACCTTCTAACACTTTTAGGACAGATCAATTTCCCTGGATGCTTCCCCTTCTATCATCCTTTGGCCATATCCCAACTTCTAGCCATCTTTATACCCCACTACTTACCACTGTGTACAGTCTTCTTTTTACCTGTGGTACTCCTCCCATTCTTCACTCGGTTAACTACTGTTTACCAGTCCCTAAACTGGAAAGACTCCTGTGATCCTCCCCTGATCCCTACAACTAGGTGTTATGTAGCCTCCTTTGTCCCTATGCATTCACTTAGCATACTGTATGTCTGTGTCTTCATTGTTCCTCACTAGACAACGGATTGCTTGATGACTTTCATCTCTATATCCTTAGCATATGCTAAGTGCTCAAAACTAATGAATGAATGAGTGTTCTGGTAAATGGCAGAACAGGTGTTATCCATCATCTTTAAAATCACCTAAGACCTAGTATTTAATAGCTCATCCTGGATTGTCATTAAATCATTTATATGGAACTGTGAGGCTACCCCAAATGAATTATTATGTTTAAAAGCTATTTAACATTTACATATATCACTTAATAAGAATCTAGTGATATTTAAAACTTCAGAATAGGCAACATGTTATAGGATGAAAGTGGGATTTGACTTACCTTGACCACATCAGCTTTATGTTTTTCTAAAACTTGAAGAGTTTGGGCAGTATTGGAATCGATCACTACCACAAGTGAGTGACATCCATAAGCAATTAAGCCTTGCCAGCCCCTAACAAAACAGTGATATTAAAATTTAAGCACAAAACAAAGACTTCTCTCTTGCCAAGAGGCATGCTAGAATCAATCACAAATCTAACACGTACTACCATGAACAAAATCATTATCGAAGCATACAGGCCAGTTTTTTGCCTTATCCCTTTAAATAAAATGTCCGGCTAACCTAGAAATGCTGACATTCGTTTTTCATGTGGAGAAAAAAAAAAAAAAAGGCTCTAAGTGACATGCACATACACCCCTGAAGACGTATAGACAAACCCCTGCCGTCTATTTGTCTTTAGGGACGCGCACCTTGTCTTATTCAACTTGGACCCCTGAGCACCCACCACCAAAGTCCCCGAGATCATGTTCCGTAAGCATCTGTGACTAGTCCTGGCCCTTCCAACCAGATACAAGGACACACACTGGACAGAAGGTTTCCTCCCTCTGGCCAACATTCCCAGCAGCCCCCCCCCCGCCCCCCGCAGAATTCCGCTTTCCATCCAAGCACTAACGTCCAGAGGTGCAGTGCTAGCTTACAGTGAGAAGGTCAAGGGGAGGGGACAGGTGCGGGGACAGGCGCCTGGCACGGGGCCGGGCAAGCTGTGGAATGACGAAAGGTAAGCAGCGGGGATATGAAGGAGAGAAAAGGGAAAGATAAACTGGGGAGGAGACGGGGACAGGGGAGCTGGCGGTGGAGGGAGAGGAGCCTGGAGGGGGGAGCGCAGGTGAAGACGGGCGGACGGGATGGGGAAAGAGAAACACGCCCGGGAGAAACAGGGCCACTCCATTCGCACAGGGAAGGTTCACACCTGGGGCATTTCCTGTTTTCACAGTAACAACAAAAACCCAGCACTGGAAGAAAACCTCTAGCGCGAGGGCAGCACCCAGGCTTGGCGAGGCCAAAGGCGCCAGGGGCTGAAACCTCTTGTTCCCCTTCCCCTACACACTCATGGCCCAGCCCGGCGGCCTCCAAGCCCGGCGCCCTCACCAGTCCACCGCCGCCTTGTTGTGAGCATTGAGGGCCCCCGTGAGGGTGCGCGCCGACACCTTGAAGTTCACAGTGAAGGGCAACATCGCCTCAGCTCAGCCGGGCCCTCGGCGCCCACCGGCAACCAGGAAGCGGCGGCCCCTGCGCTTCCGTTCCTAACAGAGTCCGGGTGGCTCCGTGAGCGCCGCCGTTTGGTTCCGTCGGGTGCAAGTGTCCACCACCTTGGATTCCGCCTTCTTCAGGTTCCGGGCTCAGCCTGTTCAGGCTCCTTCCAAGTCCGCCCGCCGCCCACTTGGTGCTGCCAGCCCGAGCAGGGAGGGGCTGTGCTGCTTTCCACTCTTTTCTTCACGTTGGGACTGCGTAGGCCTCTGTACCCTGCAGGAAATCCTGAAAAGCAAGAGCTGAAAGCCCCAGTTAGCCTTTCTGACTTTGGTCTGTTAGCTCAGGACAGCGACCGAATGCCAGGCACTGTCGTAGGCATCGGGTGTGAGGCGAAGAGGAGAAGCGGAGAACCCCGGCTCTCAAGAAGTTATAGAACAAATAGAGGAACATGACGGGGTGAAATGGATAGAAGGAATGAGATGAATGGCTCTAAAATAAACAATTTCTAAATCTGGAGATCACTCCACTTCTGGTCTTGAAAATACTTGAAAAAATACATGACTCCTGAGGCCAGCTGCTGGGGGGCGGGGGGGGGGCAGCTTTCATTTTGCACGTTCTGCTCTGTCTCTCTCCTCTGTGCTCAGGGCATCATCTACACTGTTGATCCATAAGAAGAGTGTGTAAAGCAACTAAAGCATTTATTTGGGATTTTACGGGTTGTAATCCATGGAGCACAGAGTTCGCTGAAATCAAATGTATTCTCTGAATTGCCAGGGAGTGGGAGCTCAGTCTGAAAAAGGCAAAAACCGCAAGGTTACATACTTGTTGGGAAAGATTTAAGATTGGTGCTGGCAGAGTTTGCAGTCACCATCTGATACACGTGTAGCTATCTAGCTAACAGGTGTTATATTCTCCTTATTTTGGTTCAAAATAGAATGATGCATCCCAGGAAGTGATGGAGTTGGAACTGACAAAAGTCAGAAGTTCCTGGTGTTGGGAGGATTGAAGCAGGAGAGGGGCAGAGGTCGTACTACTTCTGCATGGGCATCCACCCCACTCTGTTTAGGGACACTCTTACAATCCTTACCTCATTTGAATCTTTCACAATACCCTTTACTGTTAACACTTGCCATGATATTTTCCCAGCAATAATTTTTGGCAGATGTCTGTTTCTTCCCAATGTATTTGACACAAAGGACAAAATAATTGGTGATGTTGTCACTTCAGGGTTGTGTGTGTGTGTGTGTGTGTGTGTGTGTGTGTGTGCACCTTTCACTCTGAGAAAACAGCTTTTTCAAAGATCATCTCCAAAAGTGTCTTAGTAGTTAAAGTCAGTGAGTGCGTTTTGTCTCTTAATTGTTCTCTGACAACTGCTGCTGCTTCCCTTTCCCGTCCTGCTCCACATCCTTCCCTACTGCTTTTGGGGCAATCAGAGATGCCAATAACCATAGGTTTAAATTTATCACTCCCTTATTAAAACTCTTTGATGCTTCCTGTGACAGAGCTTATGAATTGGCTCCCCAAATTCATTTTCCCCTTCTTTCATAGGGACAGAAGCACCAATTGTATCTGAGCACATTGTCCTTCTATGAAATGAACACATATCCCAGCTTCCCTTACAACTAGATCAAGCCATAGGACTAAATTCTAGCCAATGTGATATGAGTGGAAATATTTTATAGTGACCTCTGTGAAATCACTCTCCTGTGCTATACTGTGTTATTTCAATATACATACCCTACTTGACTGTTATCTGCATATATGTATGTCTAGAAAGGGAGACTAATGTATTTTTAGGTAACTGCAATAACAGAGAAAAAGTACACCCTTCTAGACTTTGAACTCCTTTCAGAAAGAAACCAAATCCCAATCTTTCTTTGTCCACAATGCCAACCATTCATCCTGATATGCAGTTGGTCCTCAATAAATGATTAAAGGAGCAGGAGTTTTATTTTTTTAAGGCTTTATTTATTTATTTGACAGGCAGAGAGGCAAGCAGAGAGAGAGGAGGGGAAGAAGACTCCCTACTCAGCAGAGAGCCTGATACAGGGCTTGATCTCAGGATCCTGGGATCACGACCTGAGCTGAAGGCAGAGGCTTTAACCCACTGAGCCACCCAGGCACCCCAGGAGTGGGAGTTTTAAATGACCACAAGCATAAGGTCAATCAAGGTTTGAGGTGACAACGAGGAGTCAGTGATGGTGCTCACAGATGGAGAAGAACAGCAAGTAACCTTCTTGGAGGAAGAGGGATTAATTAGTTTAAATCTGCAAGCTACCTCGAGGACATGAATGTTGAGCACTCAGGGCAAGGATGGATAACCAGCTGGGACTGGGACAAGGGTATGTTTCCCATGGTACAAGAGTATGAATTAAATATGTTAATGGATATTTATGGCCTTCTCTGAAGCATCTGTCTTGGCCGGTGTGGAGACAGATTATTGAACAGGCTGAAATATTGATCTCTTTAATAGGACAGAACCTACACTCCTCTTCCATTCTTGAAAAACTACTATTTTGCCTCATGCCTATGCAGACATCAACTCCAAATCATGGTAATGGGGACCCAGAGCATCTATCCAGTGCTATATAACTTGCATCCGTAAATTAGAGTGACTTTTTTTTCCTCTCTTTCTTTTAAAATTGGTGGAGATAAGAGTATGAGTGACCCTTGAACAACACGAGTTTGGACTCGACTTATATGCAGATGTTTTTCAGTAAATATAGGACTGTAAATGTATTTTCTCTTCCTCATGGTTTTCTTTTTTTCCCCTAGCTTACTTTATTGTAAGAAAACAGTATATAACATATAACATACAAAATATGTGTTAATCAACTATTTATGTTAGGGGTTCCTGGGTGGCTCAGTGGGTTAAAGCCTCTGCCTTCGGCTCAGGTCATGATCCCGGGGTCCTGGGATCGAGCCCCAAATCGGGCTCTCTGCTCAGCAGGGAGTCTGCTTCCACCTCTCTCTCTCTGCCTGCTTCTATGCTTACTTGTGATCTCTGCCTGTCAAATAAATAAATAAAATCTTTAAAAATAAAACAAAAAAACTACTTATGTTATCGGTAAGGCATCCAGTCAACAGTGGGCTATCAGTAGTGAGGTTTTGGAGGATCCAAAATTTATATGCAGAATTTCAACTGCATGGGGGTTGGCACTCCAAACCCCTCATTGTTCAAGTGTAGAGTGTATAATGGTGATAGTTCTTTAAAAAAAAAAAAAGATTTTATTTATTTATTTGAGAGAGAGAAAGAGAGAGCATGAGTAAGAGAGAGTATGAACACGGGTGAGGGGTGGAGAGGCAGAGGGAGAGGGATAAGCAGACTCCCTGCTGAGTGGGGAGCCCAATGTGGGGGGTTAGATCCTAGGACCTGAGCTACCCCAATGGTGATATTTCTGATTGCTAGTCTGCTTAGGGATAAAGATGGAAATAATAGATAACTGAACAAAGCACTTACTTCATTAACTTTCCAAGGTTGTGTCAGAAAAAATGATGGTAAATAGAACATGATGGAGATTTGAACATGATGGAGATGTTGAGGATGAAGATGATGAAGTCGATACCTTACTGCTGAAGACTCCTGAAATGTCAGGTGCTATGATCTACCCTTTACCTGTATCAGCTCCCTTAATTGACTCAAATTCACAAGACCATGATCACAAGTGTCCTATAGATGACAAAAATGAAGATTCATAGAGTTGTCTAAAGTTATGCGGCCAACAGGAGGCAGAGCCAGTGTTGGAACTCGGGTGAGTCTGATTCCAAAACTCAAGCTGTTAACTACCGGCCACAGCATGCTGCCCTCCATAACACAACCCACTCCACAGCCCACATGCAGTGAACTCCAGCTGCCTGGAAGCACAGGATTAATCAAGAACACAGATTTATAGAGATAGGATTCATAAACCCTATAATTCATCTACTGAACATGCACAATTTGGCGATGTTCACAGAGTTTTGCAGCCATCACCTCCATCAGTTTTAGGATGTTTTTAATCACTTCATAAAGAAACCTTGCCCCCATTAACAGTCACTCCCCATTTCTTCCCGACCTCCCTGGCCCCTTCCCCATCCTTAGGCAGCCACTGCTCTCCTGTCTCCATAAACATGTCTCTTCTAGATGTTTCATATGAATGGAATCATATCCCACATAGCCCTTTATGCCTGGCTTCTTTCTTTTAGCGTAATGTTTTCAAGATTTGTTCGTGTTGAAGCATGCATCCGTACCCTATTCCTTTTCATTACTGCATAACATTTCATCGTTTGGATATACCACCTTTTATTTATCCACTCCCCCATTTATGAGCATTTGTGTTGTCTCTACTTTCCAGTTATAACAAACGCCACTGCTAGGAACATTCCTGTACACTTTTTTTGTGTGAACATGTCTTTTCATTTCTCTTGGGTTTATATTAAGGAGTGGAATTGCTGACTCATATGGTAACTCTATATTGAACTTCTTGAGGAACTGCAGGACTGTTTTCCAAAGAGGAAACATTCTCATCAGCATATAAAAATTCCAGTTTCTCCACACCACAACATTATTTATCTCTGTCTTTTTTTAATTATTATTATAGTCATTCTAGTGGGTGTGAAGTGGTTTTGATTTGTATTTCCCAGATGGCTAATGATACTGAGCATCTTTTTATGTGCTCAATCCCTGTTTATATATCTTCTTTGAAGAAATGTCTATTCAGATCCTTTGCTCATTTTCAAGTTTGATTGTCCTTTTACTATTGAGTTATAAAAGTTCTTTGTATGCTCTAGATACATTGTCTCTAATTAGACTTGAAAAACTTTCTCCCATTCTGTAGGTGACAACATAGATTTGAGCCACTTGGCTGAGCAAATATTGCCAATAAGTTTAAGCAGTGCAGTCAAGATCTTATTCCCCAAACTAAGAAAGATAGCAGTGACCTGGTTCTGGACTAATTGTGGAAAGGTAAGGGAACATAATTCTGTGTATGAGAACAGGGCACACACACACCCCCGCCAGGAATAATGAAATTGATCGAAGAGAAAAAATCTGTGGATCACTTATTACTTCCTTCATTTTATTTTTCTTATTTTACTATTTGTACAGCTTTAATTTGTGTTTTTCTTTTAATTTATTTCACTCGAAATGGCAGGCTAATGAACAGCTTCAGGCACACTGTTGGTAATCATGCTCAATTTCTGACCTTCACACTTGTCCAAATGTCTTCTAGCTCTCCTGTGTGCATGAGTCCGTGGAAACCAAGCATGGTATGTAATCCTTTACAGGTCTTTTTAATGCCCTTCTATTACTAATACAAAGTTTCATTTTTTGAGGATTTAATCATGTGTTAGGCAGTGAGATAAGGACTTTCCAAGTTAGCTAAGCTTTTTAATCCTTGCTCTGGATTTTCTTCTCCTGACCCTCCTCTCCTGGGGGAGTCATGGACAGTTATCATCAGTAAAAGAAAAGCATTTGTTGTGACCTTGGACAGACAGAATACTTGACCTCCATAAACCTCTTCTTTTTCTCCTATTATTTAGAGGCAGGGGAATAATTATCCGTGGATGATTAAGAGCATTACAATAGACAATATATTTTAAAAGGCTAATGTAGCACTTAGATTCCTAAGCACCTTCCTGTTTACTGACAGAACTGGGAATGAATCTAGACCTCCTGGACAGCACTGGCCTATCTAAGCTATAACACCTTGAATGCAAAGAAAGGTCTTCCCTCTTTAAAGGACAGCCTGCAAGAGAAGTACTAATTGGAGTACCTGGGTAGTTCAGTGGGTTAAGCGTCTGCCTTTAGCTCAGGTCATGATCTCAGAGTCCTGGGATTGAGCCCCACATCGGGCTCTCTGCTCAGCAGGGAGCCTGCTCCCCTCTCCCACTGCCCCCGCCTGCCTCTCTGCCTGCTTGTGATCTGTGTCTGTCAAATAAATAAATAAAATCTTTTTTTAAAAAAGAGAGAGAAGTACTAAAAAGGATTTGGGTAAAAGTGGCATTGAATTTGTTATCAGTCATAAGGATACCAAAACCATGGCAACCAGCGATTTAAAAAAAAAGGCTTAAGGGTCACCAACAGTGAACACAACAGGCAGTGTTTGGAAATCACAGTTCTGGACAGACCATGCTGAGGTGGGCCTGGGGTGGGAGTAACAAATCAGCACTTTCTAAAAGATGAAGCTGTCCTCCCACAGCCAAAGACATGGGCTGTTAGAGCTGCCAGGCAAGCTCCGTGTGGTGCTCTGCCAGGAGCCACCGGCAGGGATGGCTGTCCTGAGAACCACACTCTACTATTATAGTAGATGCTGCTTGGGGCTCACCTTGGGTGGCTGCGGGGACTGGCTTGAGTGCCTTTAGGATGATGCTACCGCATGTCTCTTCCAGACCTGGGTCCTCCGAGCCTCTCTTCTCAGGCTGTGTCCTCCCTCAAAATCTCTGGATGTTGGTTGCTCAGTTCCCCACCAACCATGGCATCAATATGTGCCAAGACATCAACCGCATTTGTTATTTTCTTAACACATTAGTATTTTCAATCAGGCAGTCCTCTATTATTTAAACAAAAGCTCTTGAATTCCAAACCCAACCTGCTTTCTTAGTGGTAGGTATCACCAACTCCATGTTCTCATGAAGGAACTTAACCTCAGACAGGTTAAGTGACTGACCCAAGATCCCACTTCTAGCCAGAGGCAGAGGCGAAACTCCATCCCCCAGGTTTTCTCACTCCAAAGCCAAGGTTCTGTCCAGGACACAGAGTCACTCCTCATGAGACACAGAAATAGCTGTGAAATTCTCCCAGGGGATGATATGGGGACCAGGAGAGCACGCTTAGCACAGTCAAAACATTTTAAAGGAAATTACCCCAGTTACATGGGTGCCACATTAAAGGGAGCACTGGACTGACAGCCTCGACTTGGCATCTTTTTTGTCTTTCCTCAGATTTTTCCTTCTGCCCACCCCTTCCTTCCTTAGGAATGACCATCAGGCTGACTTGTTATTTGGTCGCTGTCATTGCTGATGGCCTTTCATATGTACAAACTGCAAGTACTTATATCAATGCAATGGATTAGTTGCTGCACTTTGTGACATGGTAATAGAGGTTTATTAGACTAAAGGATGTTTTTGGAGGAAAGCAGTCATGGCAAAATGCATTTCTCCCAAGTAGGTCACGTGAGGGATGTGCTTCTCTTAGACCCTTAGCACAGGAGGGGAAGAAGGGTGTTGCTAGAAATGGGGAGGGCTTTGCAGTTGGACAGACACGAGATCTGTGACTCCGGGTGATTTTAGGGGATAAAAATGCATGTGAGATTCTCCAGTGTAATGGCTGTCCTGGCTACTAAGGGTGAGGACCCAGGTCTCCCTTTGCCTCTCAGTATCCCATTCTGGCCCTTTCTCTCTTTCCAGCCAGTCTACAAAATTGACCTGCCAGCCTATCTCATTCTTGGGGCCACGTGGGTTCTGTCAGTGCACGTTTATCTAGCTATTGGCTGTTTTTAAAGGAAGAATAAACTAGAGGACTTTCTTTTTTGATTTCTTCATCAGATTTTATTAGTCCAAGTAAACAGTGCTTTAACAATGTGTTCACAGAATAGCATTTCATAAATTAGATTAACCTAACAAGATTGTATCTGGTACATGATCATGATTTCTGGGAGGGAAAATGATCCCATTGATTTCTTGCTCTTCACAAGCTTGGACTTGGGTGGAGATAGATTGTGAGCCGCTCTAACAGGTTTACAGACTCTATAACGCTGTCTGGTCTTTCACAGGCTCCACTAATTGTTGTAATTAAAAATAAATGCCGGGTTGTCTCTGTTAACTTTGAATCTCTAAGGTTGCACTTGTCTTTCTGCCCAGGGTAGGTGACTGACTGACTTGTAAGTCAGATCTGCCCTGTGATGAGGCTTGAATGCAGATGGACTGAATCAGGAGACTCAAATACCAACATAAAACCAAGGGGGCTCCTACCACCCTGACCTATACCGAAAGCATTTATTCAGAATGCTTGTTTCACTCTTTTGAAATATGAAGAACAATATAATTTTTAGAAATGTGTCTGTAATCTTCACTTGCTGGTGTATCCATTATCACCTTGACACATTTACTCCCAGTTGTTCAAATGAAGATGTATTTTACATAGTTGCATAATATTCCACATCTTGTCAATCTTTTTCTTTGATCAGTCTATCAAAATTATTTTTGAAATATGTAGGTAGTCATCATAATTATCATTTGAATGACTCCACAGTAGTTGGTAGAGTGGACTTAGTTAGCTACTCTGCTGTTGCCTGATATAGAAGTCATTTCCAGTTTCTTAAATAATGAAGATAAAGCTGCTGTAAATATCTTTATGCCTATAGTTGGTTTCCATCCTATTAGGTTACTTCCCTAAAATAATTCATAGGAGGGAGTATAACGATCTCTGTTTTGCTAAAAATTACTAAATCACAAAATAAGTAAATGTGGGAATGCATTACACAGAAAGTGTGGAAGCTTTAGAAAAGCATAAATACAAAAAAATCAATTATATGATCACTGGTCAGATGGGCTTCTTTTAAGTGACTGTGTCTTCCTTTCAAAATGCATATACATGTTTTACTTTTTATAAAATTGAGGTCATACCATAAGCACTATTTTTACTCCCTTCTTTCCCACTCAGTAATCCGATGTAATTATTTGTAAATATACTCCACTAGGGAACAAGATACTGTCATTTGCAAGTATTTTACTAACTTAATCTGCCCTTTTCTGGTGAATTTTTTTGAAATACAGGAATTTAATGTTTTTAATGGAAAAAACAGTCATTGCTCGACTGTCCCACTGCCATTTGACGATGCAGTGTTCTGTAGTGGTCACAGTGAGTCTGACTCTAGGCCAGGAGTCAGTCACAGAAACTAATGCAAAGGAGCCATTTTGGAAGCCCTCAGGGGATGACCCAGGTGGCAGCTGCAGGAGGTACCAGCCCTCCTCCCCTCTCAGCCTGCTCCTCTCAGCGGCCTGTTCCAGTTCCCATGGGAGCACTGGTGTAGCAGGAGCTACGTCCCAGAATCTTTAGTCACTGCCTATGTGGATCCTGCAGGGAACCCACCTCCCCTGCGAGTCATTTAGCCCCACACCTGGGAGGCTAGTTCAGACAGTGGGAGACTGCTGCCAGACCCATGCATCTGCCTCAAGACACACCTAGCCGGTGGCTGCCAAACAAGCTGATTAATGACAAGTGGGCTTCTACCTCTGAAAGATGCTCTCTTGAAGGTGAAGTTAATACCCGGGGGTTTCCAGCCAGATTAACTAGGAAAGCCACGCCTGACTTTACTATGTGTCAAGTTCCCTACATTTTATCTCATTTGCAAGAGTTTCAACAGAAAGTGGAAAAGGAAAATGGCCATTAATCTTCTCGTGGCAGAATGTAGCGGTTATAAAAGCTAATTCTCTATTGGATCAGGCTTAAATTTCACTTAAGATATTTTAAAAGGGAAAGCCACTAGGATTCTTGCATAATTGTGGAAAGAGCATTTTATAAAACTTGATGAGCTACATACTGCTATTTATTGAGAAGCAGTATAGTAAATGGAAATACATGCTTCTGATTCTATATATGTATATGTATGTATAAAATATATATATATACATACATATATATATATGCATATATATGTATGTATATATATATATATGCATATATATATGTATGTATAAAATCACAGATATAAAAAAACGTTGGTAATGTTTTAGTTCCTACCATAACTTGCCATCTGGAAAATGGCAGCAATATTAAAATGTTCTCGTTTTGAGTCTTGCCTTTCCTAGCTGAGCGCTCTCTGGGGGCCCTGGAAGTGGGGGATGTGAGTTACTGCTGAGAGCCCAAACAGAAAGGGTATTTGGAGCGGCCATTATGGAAGACGTTTATGGTGTTTATGATTGAGGAATCCACTGCTTCTCTGCTTTAGTTAGCCCATAAGAACAGTCTTTACGCTGTAATATGTTCATGTCGGCATTATATTGGTATTACAGAATTTGCCTTAGGGCTCATTAATCTACAATAGGAGATAGTAGGTCCCTTCATAGGTACTGTAACGATTCGAGGAAGTGCTAATAACACAACATCAATTTTTAAACTGGGGAACTTCTCCATCCCTGAACAGTTCTTACTCTTCTAAAACAGTGTTTCAGGTACAGTAAAAATTTCCTTTATGCTCTGAAACCTGCATTCCCAATGCCCTCCTGGATCAAATCTGTCCCCCTGGGCAATGGTGCCCTCCCCTGCCTACTGCCCTTCTCCTCCCAACCTACCTAACCCATCCTCATTTGAGGTCACACATGTTCACAGAGCACTTGTTAGGGCTGGTGCTCTGGGTCCAGCTGGAGACCATCCACCCATCCGTGAGCACTGGGGATAGGGCAGTGAGGCAGGCTTTGTGGATCTCACTGTAAGCCAGGATAATGCCCCCCTTTTCCCCCCACTGCTGGGAATTCACTTATGCTGTTTCTTCTGTCTGGGACACCCTGTTGTCTTTCTTTGACTAGCTCTTCCACCTCCCTTAAAAATCAGATCTGGTATCTACTCTGGGAGGTCTTTCTAGAATCTCCAGATTCAAGGCTTAGTGCCAAAAGTGTCTGTTGCTAGACAGTGAAAAACACCAAGCATCTACCATGGCCTGTTCTTCTGGGTGCCCATGTGCACTTCTTCCTCCACGGACACTTACAAATAATGGCTCCTGGAAAGCAGGTTCACTCCCTCTTATACCTCAAAATGCCGCAGTGCACACTCAGAAGAAGGATTCATCCAAACGAATCAGTTCACCCGTTTCTGGATTGAATCATGTGAAATTGCCATTTTCCCACATCAAAAAATGATTGAATATGTTCATTTTCATAGGGTTCAAACTGACATTACGCTGAACTATCTTTCTCCAAACTAGCAGAATTCTGGATTGTAAAGGGGACAATGGACCCTAAGACTCATATCTCCCCAAAACACTTCTCTCATCAAGAAGGAAGTCCCTTGAACAGGAGTGACATTGTGTGGGCTACCATGATACATCTGGTGAGTCATGGAGGTCGGCTCCAGCAGAAGGCTGGCTGGTGGGCAGGAAAAGCAAACTGAAATTCAGAAAGAGGCCTCTTCCAGTGAGGGAGAAGCTCTGCTCTTTCACGATGGCATGAGTCTGGTGTAATTTACTGCCAGCTTACTTTACCCTATTGGGTCTTTAGAATTGGTTGCTGAATAGCAGTGTTAGGGTCACCTCCAGAGAGAGAAGTTCATGTTGAGCTCATCAGAGCCTCTGCTTCATGAGCAGGCTCTGGGCTTCCTGAAGAAGGAAGTCAGCTGACATCCTTAGGGCCTTTTCCCCCACGATCTCTTCCTACCATCGAGAGACTCTATCATAGACGGTAATTTTGATAACTCTCATGAGGCACAAATACTCTCATATTCTGGGTCCGATCACAGGGTGTACCCATATATCTCTCCCCAGTCCTCCTGTGACACCATCTCAATATTCATTATCTGGGTGAAGGAACTACATCATTTCCTATATGCTAGCAAGACAGCTTTAGACTCAGAGCAAGAGAAGCCCCAGGTGACACCAGAAATGAACTCTATCCATCCCCCAATACTTACCTGAAAAGACATTTCTCCAGGGAGCCTCTGCTGATGTTGGTTGCTGGTTGGGTTTTCCTAAAGCAGCTGCTGAGAAGGAGTTTTAAACAGATGTTTAAGGGGGGCACCTGGGTGGCTCAGTGGGTTAAAGCCTCTGCCTTCGGCTCGGGTCATGATCCCAGGGTCCTGGGATTGAGCCCCGCATCGGGCTCTCTGCTTGGCAGGGAGCCTGCTTCCTCCTCTCTCTCTGCCTGCCTTTCTGCCTACTTGTGATCTCTGTCAAATAAATAAAATATTTTTTTAAAAACCCAGATGGTTAAGGAGTAGCCGGACTCCAAGAAAGGACAGTGTCTTCCCAGAGGGATGAGAGTTGGGTTGTCCCCAGGTGCAGAGTTTCCTTAAAACAAAACACAAAAGCAAATTGCAGAACCCAGGGCTCAGGAAGAAGAGGAAGCACACAGAATTTTTAGTTGAATTTTGCAGTCACAGGTGGGGCCCTATGCTAGGGTTTTTTTTTTTTTTTTTTAAAGATTTTTATGTATTTATTTGAGAGAAAAAAACACGAGCAGGGTGGGGAGGAGCAGAGGGAACGGGAGAAGCAGACTCCCCTCTGAGCAAGAAAACCAACTCGGGGCTTGATCCCAGGACCTTGAGAACATGATCTGAGGAGAAGGAAGACATTTCACCTAATGAGCCACCCAGGTACCCCCGTGCTAGGGTTTTATAAGCATGATCCCTAGTTCTAGAACAGAGCCTTCCTTCTCAAAGAAATGCCAATGATCTCTACCCTAAAAACGTAACCAAAACTTGCAAGCAGCACACACACACTGTTGCTCAAATATTTAGAATTCCGTTATTTCTTTAGCAATCTTCACATAACCCAGAACAACGGGGAATATGAGACACTCGACAGAGGTGAGGTGGAGTGTGTCTGCCAAGTTTGTTCTTGATTCAAGTCTTCCAAGCATGATGTAGCACACTTTCGATCTAAAATAGAATTGTTTCCACCAGTCTGGTTTGGGGAGAAGGCTGACTTCATGGCGTTCATTTACAGCGCACAGGAAGCAAAGCCCATAAAATCCAAGTCAGCTTTCAGAAGGTTCAGTGTGATTAAACCCCCTCTCTACCCGCATTTACATCAACTCTCTGTTCCCTAGAGATAACTTCTGACTATCTTTTAGGTAAAGACTGTGCCTGGTAAAAAACTCTGGCCCCTCATAATGCTGACCAACAAGGTCTGGACATACGGCATATCTAAACACATCCACGGTTAGGTAGGAGAAGGAGTGGAAAGGGGGTGGACGGGGGGAGGGGGGTGCCAAGGCAGGGAGGGAGGGAGAATATGTAATGTGTAAGGTTTAATGCAATCTGCTTTACACTTTGCTGTTAGCAGGATTAGGGTGGAGTGGTTAAGAATGTGGGTTTTGGAGCCTGGCACACATAGACTTAACCACCCTGCTCGACTAAATCACATCATCTTTTTGAACCTCAACTTATTAATTCGTAATGTGAGAAAAATACCTACTAAACACTGTTGTTGTAGGGATTGAATGTGTTTCTGACAGCGCCTGGCATACAGTGAGCCTTAAGAAAGTGAAAATTAGCCCCTCTGATCATCAGGATGTGAACAGTGTTTTCTGTGGGCAGGAAAAGCCACGCGGACAATGCTTCTACGTGAGGCCATCCTAGGCAGCAGAAGTGATTAGGGATCCCTTCAGGGGATCGCTGCTCTTTGTCAGTGCCATCCACCTGCTCCTGCCGCCTTCATTCTTCAGCCTCCTGAGCAGAGTGAGACACGGATCTATGAACTGATCCACTTCTTGACAACACGCAATCCGGAACTAGGCCCTGCTTCCCTGAGTCCTCCTTAGAATGATCCAGCACAAACATATCCTACAAGAGGTCCTGTGCAACTCCCTCCTACCAGGACTCCAAGTGGTTCCTCTGGTGAACGTTCCCCTTGATGCAGGGAGGGAAACCTATTTGGGGTTCCTGGTGTGCTCTTCTCCACAGAGTTCGACAACATTAAAAGACACACTTGCTATGAAGTTCTCCGCCCCAGAGGGGCCTCCCAGCACCTAGAAGATGAGCCCTTTGTGATCCTCCCCCTTACCTGCCACTTTCCCACCTCGGTTCTTATCACTCCTGACACCATAGTCCATGTTTATCTCTTTATTGTTCATTTCTTTATTGAGTGCCTTCCCCACCCAGTTGTAAGGGAATCTGTCTCTTATTTTCTTCACTAGATCAGTGATAGGCACAATATGTAGGTGCTCAATGCATTGTCTGGAATTGTCTGGAATGAAGAATGAATGAATGAATGATTGAATAAAATTGTAAGCTCCTTTAGAACAGAAACCTGCCATAGGCATCTTCGTATAATTCAGTCTTCAGTGGGCACGCATGATTTGTTGAGTTCTTTATATGAGTACCTATAAAAACATTTCTTTCTTTCTTTTTTTTTTTTAGATTTTATTTATCTATTTATTAGATAGAGAGAGGGAGGGCACAGTGAGTGAGTTGGGGGAGGGGCAGAGGGAAGGAGACAAGCAGACTCCATGCTGAGCCTGGAGCCCAACACAGGGCTCCATCTCAGGACCCTGAGATCATGACCTGAGCCAAAGCCAAGAGCTGGACGCATAGCCAACTGAGCCATCCAGGTGCCCCGATATAAACATCTATTTCTCCATTGCTCTGTCCTTCAGTTTTCTCATCTGTAATATGGGGGTCAGCTTTCTCATAAGATCGTTGTAAAGACTGATTGAATGAATACATGCTTAGAAAATCTGGCACATGTTAAGTTCTATAAAAGTGTTAGCTGTTGGGGCACCTGTGTAGCTCCATCGTTATGTGTCTGCCTTCAGCTCAGGTCATGATCCCAGGGTCCTGGGTTCAAGCCCCACATCAGCGGGGAGCCTGCTTCTCCCACTCCCCCTGCTTGTGTTCCTTCTCTTGTTGTGTCTCTCTCTGTCAAATAAATAAATAAAAATTTTAACAAAAATTAAAAAATAAGTGTTAACTGTTACAATTACTATAGCCATGTATATTGTGGATATTAATTATAATATTATTTCAGTATTATTAAAATGACATGTTAATGTATGTTACTGTTATGGGATGTACCTAAAATTGATTTATTTTCTGCCAAAATGGTTTTTGACACAGAGATACAAGCACACAGCTACGACAGCCTGGTGTGGGGCCAGAAGTCAGGAGGACCTGCATTGTTCCCAGTACCCCTCACCTCAAGGCCTAGCATGGGATCCCCTCTGTGTGGTCCTTGTTAATGAGAAAGATTCCAGAAAGGATGCTATGGAGTAACCAACATCCTCTTCAGATTTTCTTTTCTAGTTCATTCCTTCTGGGGATAAAAGAGTCAAGCTAGTGTGTCAGACCTCTGAGGCCCAGAGGATGAGCAGGATAATATCACAGCCTGAGGTTAGTGTGACGGTTGTCAGTAGAAGGGCTCAAGGTGAGGGGCAGTGCTATGATCTGTTTGTGTGTGTGACCTGCCCCACCCCCAGTCATATGTTGAAAACCTAACCCCCAATGTGATGGTATTAGTAGATGGGTTCTTTGGGAGGTGATTTGATCACAAAGGTGGAGCCGTTATCACTGGGATGGTGCTCTTATAAAAAGGACCTCAGAGAGGGGCGCCTGCGTGGCTCAGTGGGTTAAAAGCCTCTGCCTTCAGCTCAGGTCATGATCCCAGGGTCCTGGGACTGAGCCCCGCATCGGGCTTTCTGCTTGGCAGGGAGCCTGCTTCCTCCTCTCTCTCTGCCTGCCTCTCTGCCTGCTTGTGATCTCTGTCTGTCAAATAAATAAAAATCTTTAAAAAAAAAACAAAAAAGAAAACTTCAGAGAGATAGTCATTCCTTCCACCATGTTGAACACACAATAAGATGGCGCCCTGACCTGAGAGTTCCCACCTCCAGAACTGGAGGAATACATTCCGTTGTTTATAAGCCCCCTGGTCTCTGGCCTTTTGTGATAGCTGTGTGAACAGTCAGAAGAACAAAGGGAAGGAGGGCAGCCCACAGGGTGAGCATAAGCATAGGCTTCCTCAGCTACTGACTGGCTGCTTGACCTTGGGCCTGTTTGTGCCTCTATTTCCTCATCCATAAAACTAAAATCATGGTAGTGCCCAAATAATAAAGCGATTATGAGGATTAGAGGGGATAGTGTATGTAAAGTGTTTAGGATGGTATCTGGCACATAGTAAACTTTCTGTAAGTGTGGTTTTCCCACTGCTCAAAGACCTTGAAGCCTGGCTGAGGAAACAAGATACAAACTTCAGTGGGCTTCAAAAAGTGGTTAAAACAAACAAATGAACAATGTACATGCATCCCAAGCAATGGACTGGAATTATACTCACCAAATTCACAGTAGTCCTTGGTCTGGGAAGAAGGGATGGGAAAGAACCCTCCACGTTAACCATCATCATTTATTTTTTTGAAAAAGGAAAAGATTTGAACTAACATTTAGAAAGTTCTGGGTGCTGGAATCTGAAAGCTTGTATTATTCTCCATACTTTCTGATACCTGTATAAAAATATCTTTAGAAATAATTAGAGAGAGAAAGGACAAACTTCCCCATGTGCCTTCTACGGGCACGATTTCATTCATGACCTAATCATTTCATTCATGACCTAATCAGCTCTTCTCATGACCTAATCACCTCCCAAATGTCCCCTCTCTTAACACCACCACCCTGGGGGTTAGGATTTCAACATGTGAGTTTTAGGAGGGAGACACAAACATTCCATCCATAACAAGTCCAGAGGTAGGACTTGAAGAATTGAACAAGAAATGGTATTTGAATTGAAACTGCAACCTAGAAAGGAAAGTGGGCTATTCAAACTTTTAGCTGGTCAACAGTAGCTAAATACATGACTGCCTAGCCACATATTTGCCCTGTGTCTTTTCTAATAGTGCTCAGATTTGACTCAGCTATCTACCCCCTTCCCAAATAATCTCCATAACTCAGGAAAAGCTGACTTTACCACCTATAGCTCTAGGCATGTGCCTGATTTGTTCAAGGGAACTCCCTTCCTCTTTACCAAGAAGTAGTTTGGAATGGGTATTGTGATATGCTTCAGGTTAATGAAATATGCTAAGGTTTTTCTGGAAATTTCCCATAACTTTCTTCCCTGCTCCTCTGAAAGGCTTCCAGAAGCAGGCCTCCCTTTGTTCTGTTGGATATGAGCAAGGGAGAACACACAGTCTGGTTGCTGCCAGAAGCCACCCTCGGATGAGAAGGAGAACCAGCTTTAGGATGCCGTTGACCTTGAACCGCAGAGCAGAATCACAGAGACAGCCTGGGTCTCAATTATATCTTGAGCCTAGTTACACCAACCCACCCAAAGCACACCCTGTCTTTGGACTTCTTCAGTAAACAATGGATTTCTAGTTTAATCCAGCTTGAGTTGACTTTCTATCACCGCAACCCCAAACACTCAAGTTGACATGTTTTGACATTGGAAAGAATACACACTTCAAAAGTGAAACCCTAGTTGAAACTACTGGTATGAGCAGCGTCTGAAGGTACGCTTCAAGAGTGCATGAGCAGTCCACGTTCCCTGCTAGATGGCATCAAATGCAGAAAGAACACCTCCTATCAAGAAGCACCCACTCCTGTGAAGGCAGGAAATGCTTCTGTAGTATGTGCTTCTGAGTTTGGCGGACCCTATTTTGACCAGCATTAAAGCCACTCAGCTATACTCTGGACACTTAGCTTTGAGTTGCACCATTGATTTTGTTAAGACCTCATTCTGTTTCTTTTTTCCTTTCTTTTTCCCCTGCTGTCACAACAGGCAGAGCAGGGCACCAGTGACTTACCTTGAGAAGCATTTCATTTATATTCATGATTAATTTGTGGGAGCCAGCTGAGGGACAGCAATAGAAAAGCTGTTGCCTGGGAAACAAGATTCTCCCTGGCACTTTTTGAGAAATGTTGGGTCTTTGATGCTTCACAAAACACTCAGTTTAATCTAAGAGCTGAGCCCCCAGGGTAACCCTGCAGGGCCTTGCTAGAATGCAGAACTCCAGAGCCCATAGCCATTGTTGACTTTTAAGTCTGCCTTAAATGTTTTCAAACTGACTAAAGGAGAAATTCATGCTCTCTTCTCAGAAAGTTAGGTCTACTCTGTAATGAATTCCACACTAACAGACAGTAGCTGAGAGGCTGCGTAATCTGAGGAATTCCAGAGAGTTCGATCTCTCCACCTGCTGGGCTAGTGGTAACTTACTCCCTGATTTTTTCTTTTTCTTTTTCAGACCTTCAGACAGAGGATGTCTTTGTGCCCAGAGACGTAAGGATTACGTACTCCGGAGGGACTCACAGTTTTCCCCTGCGGTAACAGCATGTTGCAACAGAAGCTGAATTCCAAGGCTAATGTAACGGTAGGCTTAATAAAATACTGAAAACCATGCCATCCCACCAGTAGTGTACAAGGGTTGCAATTACTCTACATCCTGACCAACATTTGCAGTCTTTTGTGTTTTGGATAACAGCCAACCTAACAGGTGTGAGAATGATAGCTCATTGTGGTTTTGATTTGCAATTCCCTGACACCAGTGACGTTGAGCATCTTTCCATGTACTTGTTGACCATTTGTAAGACCAGTTTGGAGAAGTGTCTAGTCAAGCTGTTAGCCCACTTTGAATATTTGGTTATTAGGTTTCCTGTTACTGAGTTGTGGGAGTTCCTCATATATTTTGAGAATTAACCTCTTATCAGATATATGGCTTACAAATATTTCCTTCCACCCCATAAATGGTCTTCCCACTCTGTTGGTTGCTTCCTTTGCTGTGCAAAAAGTTTTTAGTCTGATGTAGCCTCAAATGAGACTATTTTTGTTTCGTGGCTCATGATTCTGTTGTCATATCCATGAAATCATTGCCAAGACCAATGTCACAAAGATTTTACCTTGTTTTCTTCTAGGAATTTTATAGTTTCAGGCCTTCTCTTTAAGTCTTTAATAAATTTTGAACTGATTTTTATATATGGTGTAAAACAAGTGTCCAATTTCATTCTTTGCAAGAGAATATCCCGTTTTTCCCATCACCATTTATTAAAGAGACTCCTTTCCCCATTGTGTATTCTTAGCACCCCTGTCAGAGATCTGTTGATCATATATGCATGGATTTATATCTGGCTTCTCTGTTCTGTGCCACTGGTATATATGTCTGTGTTTATACCAATATCATACTGTTTTATTTACCATAGGTTTTTAATATACTTTGAAATCAGGAAGTGTGATAACTTCAGCTTTGTTCCTCTCTCTTAAGATAGACTTGGCTATTTAAAGAATTTTGTGGTTCCATATGAATTTTAGAATTTCTTTCCATTTCTGAAAAAAAAATGAAGACATGGATTTTTTAAAATTTATTTTTTATTTATTTTCAGCGTAACAGTATTCATTATTTTTGCACCACACCTAGTGGTCCATGCAATCTGTGCCCTCTGTAATACCCACCACCTGGTGCCCCGACCTCCTACCCCCTGCCCCTTCAAAACCCTCAGATTGTTTTTCAGAGTCCATAGTCTCTCATGGTTCACCTCCCCTTCCAATTTTCCCCAACTTCCTTCTCCTCTCTATCTACCCATGTCCTCCATGCTATTTGTTATGCTCCACAAATAAGTGAAACTATATGATAATTGACTTTCTCTGCTTGACTTATTTCACTCAGCATAATCTCTTCCAGTCTTGTCCATGTTGCTACAGAAGTTGGGTATTCATCCTTTCTGATGGAGGCATAATACTCCATAGTGTATATGGACCACATCTTCCTTATCCATTCGTCCGTTGAAGGGCATCTTGGTTCTTTCCACAGTTTGGCGACCGTGGCCGTTGCTGCTATAAACATTGGGGTACAGATGGCCCTCCTTTTCACGACATCTGTATCTTTGGGGTAAATACCCCAAAGTGCAATGGCAGGGTCATAAGGAAGTTCTATTTTTAATTTCTTGAGGAATCTCCACCCTGTTCTCCAAAGAGGCTGCACCAACTTGCATTCCCACTAACAGTGGAAGAGGGTTCCCCTTTCTCCACATCCCCTCCAAAACATGTTGCTTCCTGTCTTGCTAATTTTGGCCATTCTAACTGGTGTAAGGTGATATCTCAATGTGGTTTTAATTTGAATCTCCCTGATGGCTAGGGATGATGAACATTTTTTCATGTGTCTAATAGCCATTTGTATGTCTTCATTGGAGAAGTGTCTGTTAATATCTTCTGCCCATTTTTTGATATGATTGTTTGTTTTGTGTGTGTGTTGAGTTTGAGGAGTTCTTTATAGATCCTGGATATCAACCTTTTGTCTGTACTGTCATTTGCAAATATCTTCTCCCATTCCGTGGGTTGCCTCTTTATTTTCTTGACTGTTTCCTTTGCTGTGCAGAAGCTTTTGATTTTGATGAAGTCCCAAAAGTTCATTTTCGCTTTTGTTTCCTTTGCCTTTGGAGACATATCTTGAAAGAAGTTGCTGTGGCTGATAGCGAAGAGATTACTGCCTATGTTTTCCTCTAAGATTCTAATGGATTCCTGTCTCACATTGAGGTCTTTTATCCATTTTGAGTTTATCTTTGTGTATGGTGTAAGAGAATGGTCGAGTTTCATTCTTCTACATATAGCTGCCCAGTTTTCCCAGCACCTTTTATTGAAGAGACTGTCTTTTTTCCACTGTATATTTTTTCCTGTTTTGTCGAAGATTATTTGACCATAGAGTTGAGGGTCCATATCTGGGCTCTCTACTCTGTTCCACTGGTCTATGTGTCTGTTTTTATGCCAGTACCAGGCTGTCTTGGTTATCACAGCTTTGTAGTAAAGCTTGAAATCAGGTAACATGATGCCCCCCATTTTATTTTTGTTTTTCAACATTTCCTTAGCAATTCGGGGTCTCTTCTGATTCCATACCAATTTTTGGATTATTTGCTCCAGCTCTTTGAAGAATACCGGTGGAATTTTGATCAGAATGGCATTAAAAGTATAGATTGCTCTAGGCAGTATAGACATTTTAACAATGTTTATTCTTCCGATCCAAGAGCATGGAATGGTCTTCCATCTTCTTGTGTCTTCTTCAATTTCTTTCATGAGTGTTCTGTAGTTCCTTGAGTACAGATCCCTTACCTCTAATAGAGATTGCACTGAATCTGTGTATCATTTTGAGTGGTATAGACATTTTAACAATATTCTTCTTCTAACCCATGAACAGAAGATGTCACTCCATTTGTTTGTGTCTTTAATTTCTTTCAGCAATGTTTTGTAGCTTGCGATATACACATCTTTCATCTCCTCGACTAAATTTATTCCTGAGTGTTATATTCTTTTTTGTGCCATTTTAAAGGGAAATGTTTTCCTAATGTCCTTTTCAGGTGGCTCCTTGCTATGGTTTAGAAACAGAACTGATTTTTATGTATTGTGTTTGTATCCTGCAACTTCATGGAATTCACAGAAAGACAAAGAGAACACGGTTTCACTTTCATGAGGCACCTAAAATAGTCAAACTCATGGGTAGTCTTTGTCAGCTTCCACTGGGTGCACTGTGGCCTGGGCCAAAGAGTGCAGAAGGATGGTTCAGCCCATCAACCTCATCTTCAGATACTTGCAAAGTAAATCACAGATTCAGGGGAGGCCTTATGAGCAAGTGACCATGCAGGTAGAGGGGTGTATCACTGGTTTTGATGAGTACATGAACCTTATATTAGGTGATGCCAAAGAGATTCATTCTGAAACAAAATCAGGAAAACAACTAGGTTGGATCGTGCTAAAAGGAGATAATATTACCCTCCTCTAAAGTATCAACAAAGTGAGAAATTCTTGAGACGGTCATGTTGTTTGTTTTTTTTAGATGTCTTTTGTTGGAAATGTAGTTCTAAAACTTTTGCTTGTATTGTTTTGACTACCTCTATGTTATTACCAGAGGACAATAAATGCTGTGGGATTGTTTTTGTTTAAAAAAATAATCAAACTCATAGAATCAAAGAATAAGATGGTGGTTGCCAGGGACTGGGAATGGGGGAAACGGGGAGTTGCCAATCAGTGGGCATAAACTTTGGTTGTACAACATGAATAATTCAAAAGATCTGCTGTATATCACTGTGCCTATCATTAGCAATACTGTATTGTATGCTCAAAGTGATTTTTTTGAGAAGGTGGATCTCATGTTCAGTGTTCTTACCATAATAAAACAAAACAAGATAAAGACAACTGTGCCATCCCAAATAAACATGAGAAGTGTTCTGGTCAAATAAAAAGGGACTCCAAGTTAGGATTTTTGGTTGCAAGTGACAAAAAGAGAGCTTTCTGACTAAAAGAATCCAAAGAAGGAAATATCCAAGCTGTAGAGAGGAGAGGAATGCAGTAAGCATCTAGAATATTGGGATTAGAAAGTCAAGGGCTTGATTGAACTCTTGCTGGGTCTTTGCTCTCTGCTTCTCTGTGTGCATTGGCTTTTTCCTCTCTCATTGCAGCCTGTTTTCTAGCAAATGGCTGGCAAGATGCCTATCAGCAGATTTTGAGCTATATTTCATTGTTCTAGTCCCTCTTCCCCAATTCTAGAACAGCTCACGGGGAAGAACCCTGATTCACCCACTTCGGTCACATTCCTGTAAGAGTCATCTCAGGCCCAGGGAAGACAGGCTGTGTAGTAACAAAAAAAAACCCCACCTAGCTGTGTCGATGGGGACACATTTCTGGAAAAACAAAGCATTCAATCAAAAATCCCTGAAAGGTTTACCACGCTCCAGGGCCTCAGCCCCCTCAGAATATCAGAGTCAGTGAACAACAGAGCGGCAAGTCCCTGTGAAGAATAAGTTGTCCAGGTCACCAGAGGTCAGAATGACCAGGAGTCTTCTCAGTATCACAGAGAAATTTAGAGGAAAGAAAAACTGGATGTGGTTCTCTTCAAAAGAATCATAATTCTCAGCTTCTCATAAATCCATAGCAACCCAGGTAGCCTATGGTAGTTAGCACTGTTTAAAGAAAAATTGAGAGCTCCCTCCTTCATCTATGTTAGAAAGGACAAGAGAGCTGGGGGACAACTCTCAGGAGCACCGTGTTTGTGGGTCATGTCACTGAGTCCCGGAGCACACTATGCCCAAACACCCCTGTTTTACAGGTGAGGAAGCTGAGGGTCAGTAAACTAAGGCAACTTGCCCAAGACCTCCTAGTGAGTAAGGGATGGCACTTGCTGGCAGAACGCAGGTTAGAGACCCTCTTCGTGGGCCCCATGTGTGTGACCTGTGGGAATGGAGGTAGCTGACTGAGAATCTGCCCAGCTCTGATGTGGTGAAAACATACTCCCTTCTGCCATCCATGGGGTAGATTCCCACTTTGTCTCTGGAGGATATTTACAGATTAGGAGTATGGCCTCCTGTCCTTCTGACCTGCCCCACCAGGAAGGACAGCAGGCCCTCCAGAGGATAGATACTGCTGTTCCTCTTTCCCTGCCCAGATATATGGAAGCAACCTTCTACCCCCAGAATTGGCTTGAGAAAGCTCTACCCAAGCCCACCACATTGTTGGTCCTTGAGGCCAACAGCCCCTATACAAATCACAGTCTGGGAAATTATATGTATTTTTGCTCTTTTTATAATAACCAGGAATACTTTTTTTTTTAATGTTTAGATATTTGACTTCCAACCATAAGCACATCGTAACAACAGTCGTAGATTATCCATGCTGGGCCTTATTACACTGTCTCACAAATTATATCAAAATATTTATTTATTCCCTTAAGAGTCCCCAGGGATGCTAATTCCTTTCTTATCATCACCTCATGCCCAAACTGACAAAGCTAATGAAATCATCCTCCCAATTTTTCCCCTCCTCCAAAGTCGTATCTTCTCATTGAATCTCTGCAACTAGTCCTACAAAGTCATTTGAAGTTCTTTGGGGGACTGTATTATAAAGACAGATTTGTGCTATGAGTGTGGAATTCAATTTCTATGTTTTCAGCTGGTTGTCTGGGTACCAGAAGGCTTTCCTAGTGTTTAATGGAGCCGTTTGTCTCCAGAAAGAAGCGCTAATATAATGTGACATATACCGAAAGTTCTGCCTTTTCTCTCTTGCATGAGCACCCAGGGGGAAAAGAGGCTCTGGTATCAATGAGAATCACAAGTGGCCACTTTTCTAATAGAGATTGTGTGACTCTCCAGGGAACTGCAGGGATGACCAGATGGTGCAGTGTTTTTCAAAGCACTTACAATCCTGATTTATAACATTCTCTCCCATGTGCTTCTGGATTCCGATTGTAGGGACACTTTAGAACTAAGAATGTCTGGAATTGAGACTTAGGAGAAAGGCTGGCCAGGATTAGAGCTCTTTCCTACTAATCTCATCATAATTACTGGGGGCTGTTACCATTCTTCCTCAAGTTTCTGTAAGAAATTTACAAATGGCTTTATAGCTATCGGAGGCAGAAAAACAAGAGCTTACTGAGTATTGCTAAAGCGTGTGCAAAAATTGCTGATAACTAGAGAAAGACTCTGTTTTGAGGAAGTAAATAACCGAGACTAATTATAGAAGTCGAGGAACAGATGATGTGACACATAATGGCGGTGCTAGTTAAGCAGGACACTGTGCTCGCCACGTTCTGTCTGGATAGTTTCTATCCTTTGTCTCATCTAGCCCTTACCAGCACCTGGGAAAGGAGGCGTTCCCATTACTCTCAGTTTCCAGATGAGGAAACTACAGCACAGAGAATTCCTCAAGGTCCCTGGGTTAGTAAATCAACCTCTGTTGCTTTTGCCAGGTTAATACCCATTCCTGCTTCTGGTAAGCACACTCCCTTTATCCTCCAGCAAACCCCTGCACCCATCCCCCACTCTCAAGCCCTCAGTTTGCCTAAGATTTGCCAACTTCCTCTGCCCCCAAACCCTCCTCCCCTCCCCCACCAGGGACTCTGGCCTGGGTCCATCAGCATATCCCATGCCCCTGGCCGTGATGTCTGGTTCAGGGATGACCTCGGATAGGATAGTCAAGCTGAAAACTTCAGTGCAGTATTAAGGAAAGAGAACTTGGCTTTGAGCGCCTCACAGCTGGGGGCCTATAGGCCTGGAACTGCAGGAGCTCCCAGAGGGAGAAGGTGGTCTGGAGGGAGAGGCCACCCAGGAAAACCCAGAGGCAGAGGGAGGGAGATGGGCCTGGCGGTCTGTGAGGCTCCACACCCAGCCCTTCCCAAGGTCTGCGCTGGACTTGTCTCAGTGTTTTTTTGGTTTTGTTTTTGTTTTTTTGAAATCCAGTGTTTTGTTTTTAAAAATCTTGGCAAAGCTTGCACAACCATCACCACCAATACCAGAAAATGTTTGTCTTCCCCCAAAGAAACTCATTAGCAGTCAGTCACTCCAAACCCCTGCTCCCACCAGCCCTTTGCAGCCTGGATTAAAACAGAATCACGCGCCTTCGTCTTCATGCTTCAGGGGTTACTAGTTTCCTTCCCTTATCTCCCCTCACCCAGCTTCTCAGTAAAGGTGAGTCTACCAGTGAATTTTGTGCAAATGGAGTTTCGGTGGAAACACAAATCAAATCGGAGCCACGTTCTGCGTTGACACGGGTGGCTTGGAACCAGCATGGCCAGAAGGAGGAGCTTCATAATAGGGGCCAGCAGTCTGGGGACTCTGAGCCCATCAGTGGTTTCCCTTTTTGTGGGAAAAGCTTTGAATTTGGGGATTTGATGACAATCTTATGGAGACCACAGGAGGCAGCAATGTCCTGGTCACTGTCGGAGTCCCATGACACAGCCACCCCGTCACCCTACATCTCTTGATGTCACTTTCATAGTTGACTCTCTGATTCCTAATTTGTTTCTCTGTAACAGAGTGGACCCCCGGGTGTGAGTGGGGTCCTCAATGGCTGTCTTTTGTCTTCATCGAGCTTCCTGAAAAACACCCTCTCCCAGAGCAGGGATAAAAGCAGGGAGATGAAGACCTGAAGGGTGAAGACGGAGTATGATTCTGCTGCTCTTGAGAAAAGCTGACCTACCATTTTGTTGCTCAAGCACCTGACCTCAGGGTCCTATGTTCTCCCGGAGCAGCAGATCACTATTGACCCCGTTCTTTCCGAGGACCAGCACAACGTTTAGCCCTAGAGCAGGGTCACGTGATAATTTTGGTGGGCCCAACACACTTCACCTTCATGGCCCACTTTCTCCATAAAAATTTTTAAAAGTTATATTTATGACTGTGTTGGTATAAGAAAAATGGAATTCCAGCTGGATTATATTTATTTGCTTAAATTCTGATTTTAAGAGACATTAAAACTTGTTTATGGGTCCCTACAAGGATCATGGGCCCTGAGTGCCAGTGCTGTGGTTCTTAACTGCCTAAGTTGGCCCAGTGGTTGATACAAGTTTTTCCAACTTGTTCGAGTGAGGTGAGATCTCCCATCAGTGAAGAGAGGGTCTTGATACTAAGACCTCCCTTGAGAGCTGACTCCTCAGTGCCCGAATATGTCCAGGCTGGGGGCATGGTGGGTCTCCTTTTCTGTGCCACCCCTTTTCTGTTTGCTGCAAGAAAACAGCGAAGGGGTTGACTCCCCTGCGCTCATGGTGAGGACGCCTAGAAGGTTCAGTCCAGGCACCCTGGCCTCCCCGGCAAACTCCTCACTGAGGTGACTGGAGGAAGAAGGACCCAGTTATGGCAGAAGAGGGAAGAGGTGGAAGGGGACAGATAAACTTATTGGGACCTGGGGGGCGCTCTGCCAAGCATCGTGTCATTTAATATTCTATGAGCCTCTGAGAGGTGGCCAGACATAAATGTGTGTAGGGCCTTTACTGTGTCCAGGCATGATGTTGGACACTCTAATTAGCTTCTTTAATATTTATAGTCACCTGCGAAGTAGGTGTTACTTTTGTTTCTGTCTTACAGGTGTGGATGTTGATGTTCAGAGAGAGATAAGTAAAGACTCAGAAGTGCAGTCAGGGACAGAGGTAAAGCCCAGGACTGAGTTTTAGGGAATATGCTGGGACCAGGAATGGCTCATGGTGAGTCACGGTGTACAGAAGACTTTGACACAAAGAGGACACCAACTGGAGTACGGGCCATCATGTCTGACCAAGGGCTGACACATTTTAGTCCTGGGCTTGTGGGCAATGCAGCGATCACGTCCTCTGTTGGGGGCTTAGGATAGATTTTGGGAGAGATGGGGTTATGCCACAGAGGTCAGACTACATGATATTTTGAAAACCTATGGGTCTCAATCTTTTAATATGATAAGTATGAACCCACTAGATTACCAAATCAGGTACCAAGGACACAGTCTTCCAGTAGAACTACATGAGAGCTCCAAATATTTACAGGCAATGTATATTTATTTTTCTTTTAAAGGGTCCATTCCTAAGACACTTGACTGGTCCTCTGTACCTTCCAAACATAGCAGCCTATTCAACCTCACATGACTCTGCCCTAGGCCCAATAACAGTAACATCTAGCATTGTCATTGTTACACTATTACAGGTGTTTATTGTATGCCTCCAATGCATTAAATGCTTTCTGTATCATGTCTCTTTTAATCTTCGTAACTGCCTTGGAACATAGGGATTTTTTTTTATCCATTTACAGGCGAGAAAACAGGCTCAAGTAGGCTGAGTAACTTACAAGGCTACATAGTTAGGATATGACAAAGCCACCTTCAAATCAGTCTGGCCATAAACCTGGAGCTTCGGACAACCAGTATATCTACCAAACCCTGAAGGTAAGTGTTTCTCATTTCCTGATTCAGAAGGTATTTCAGGGACCACTGTTCCACGCTGAATCTACTCAGATTTTACACTAAATTTTACTATAAGAAGTATACATTGGTGTTTATCAGAGAGGAGTAGTCTTACCTCCCAGAAGATCTTTGACAGTGTCCGGCGATATTTTTGGCCATCACAAATGGGGGTGGGGAAGAGGAGGGGGCTCCCAGCATCTATTGAGTGGAGGCCAGGGGTGCTGCTGAACATCTTACAACACACAAAATGGCCCCACAACAAAGAATTACCCAGTGCCCATATCGGTAGTGCTGAGGCAGAGAACCCCTGTGTTACCTAAAGCACCATTGGATTCTAAGTCAAAGTAGAAAAATCATACCCAGTGCAGTTGGGTGGCTCAAATGGTTTAGCATCTGCCTTCAGCTCAGGTCATGGTCTCAGGGTCCTAGGATTGAGTCCCACATCTGGCTCCCTGGTCAGTAGTCTGCTTCTCCCTCTCCCTCTGCCTCTCCCCTGCTTGAGCACTCTCTCTCTTTCTCTCTCTCTCTCTCAAATTTAAAATTCTAAAAATTAAAATTTTTTTAAATAAAAAAAAAAGAAAAATCACACCATTTGCTCCCTCCCAACACAGTGTGTTATTTGCCAAAGATGCAAAGTATAGTCTTAGTACCAGACACTAGACGCTGAGTCTGAAATGAATGGTTTTCCAAGGGTCCCACTGGGTAGGGTGACCAGATATTTTATCTTACAAACTAGACACTGACTCCAGAAGGAGTCAATTATTCCATGACCACAGGCATAAACCTGGATGAACGAGCCCTCCACTATGGAGTTTGCTGGCAAGCACAGATGCATGGCAGAGACCAGTGTAGCGGTAAAGATGAAAGGCTGCCACATAAATCTTGGCAATGACTCCAAGCCCTTCCAACTTCAAGGTGCATGTTTCCTTCAAGAGCTTATGGACACGTTGGATTCCCAAAGGCTGTTCTTGGGTCCCCCTCTCCTCCACACGAGTGACACCTTGCTCCATCTGTTGGTATCAGGTAGAGCTGAAAAGCCTTGCCTCTACAGCCAGTTTTCTTGCTATTTCTGAGAGGTCATCATTTGAACTTTGGCAAGTCGAGGATCTCCTGTAGTTCTTCTTACGTCGGCAAGCACCCTGTGAGGGAGGTCATGTGTCATGGTAATTTTTAAGAGGTATATATTGAGACATGGAAAGCCTGGTGCCTCCAAGGAGCAAAGCAAGTTGGGAGATCTGGAGTCCATGTTTCTAGGTCATTTCAGTCCAGGGACTACTTCTGTCATGAGATAGCAGTCAGACGGTATCACATTCTAAATACACAACCAATCGGCAGCGGGGGGCGGGGGGCACTTGCATGGCTCCATTGTTTGAGTAACTGACTCTTGGTTTTAGCGCCCTCATGATCTCACAGTCCTGGGACCAAGTCCTTCGACGTGCTCTGCGCTCAATGCAGTGTCTTCTTCAGTTCTCTCTCCCCCTCCCTCCAGCTCATGCTCTCTCTCTCTCTTTCTCTCTCTCAAATATGTAAGTAAAATAAATATATCCCCCTGGATATGACTAGACTTCGAGGAAAAATAAACCTTAAAAACATTTTTACTACGACCTTATCTAACCACCATAATTATCAGCAGGGTATCAGTAAAGGTATGTCCTGAACTGAGGAAGAGCCAAGGTGGTCCAAAAATGCTGGGTGTGTTTTCTGGTACTAAGTCTGCACCTCTCCCCACTCCTTTTCTTACACTCAAGAGACTGTATCAGAATGAGAGTGCAAGTCATTTCATTATAAGGATAACCTTGGAGCCAGTGTATTTTATTAGAAAAGAGATTTGTCTAGAGACTTTTGTTAGTAGGGGTAGCTGCCTGTGACCCCTCTCACAGTCTGTCCATGACTCACTAGAGTGTTAGCACCCTGCTTGTGAGGGGAGCTCCCCTCTGCCGTGCCCCATCTCTGGGGAAATGAACCCAAACAGCAAGCAAGACAAGAAGACATTGTCACTAGTATTTTTCCTCAGATTGTTTTCTTCACTTCTCTTTTGAACTCAAAATCTAATCTCTGGCTAAAGCTCATGGGGTTTTGGAAGACAACAGGAGGTAGTTTGGTAGTAGAGAGGTCTGTGGTGTCTGGCTGTGGTCCGGCAGATAGAACATCCTCATGAAAGGTAAAGAGGCTACAACTAGGGGTGAGGCCTTATGAAAAGAAATGGGCTCTCCCCCAAAATGAAAAATAAATAAAAATAAATTAAAAAATAAAAAAGAGGTGGGCTCTCCCTCCCTCAAGTCTAGGGGATGTGATGTTGATTAAGTTAAAAAAAATGAGATATTGAAGTTGATGTGGGGCTTTGTCACTCATCCCTTTGATTCTACAATAAAAGGAAAATCAGCGTGCAGGGTTTCTTTTTCCTTCAGAGAGATGGTTGAAGCTGTAGGTTGAGTTACTCACTGACAACAGAAGAGGAAGATGGATGATCCTGGCTCCTTGGAGAGTTAGTAATAGAGCTTTCTCCTTCGCCGCGTTCCATTTTTCCTTGCCACAAACCCTGAGTTCTCCCTCTCCACAGCTGAAATATACACTGCCTTCTGTTTGCAGATGGCAAATGTGACAGTGCAGTGAGCTGTGGGCTATAATCCAGTCTGATGGGCACCCTGCTCTGTGAGTGGAGGCCAGAAATAGCTGGGGTAGAAATGCAAGCCTTGGAGTTGAGGTGGCCTCCTGGAGTGCTAGAGAGGCTCAGGAAGACTCTGGAGGGCTGGCTTGCCCATCAGTTTTCTTCTTCTTGTTTGCCATTCTTCAGGCTCCTCAGCCTCTTCCTCCCCCCACCACCTCTACTCTCCCTCCCCCCAACCCTAGGCTCCCCTCTCCTTGGACTTCAGAGCACAGCTGTAGCATTGCGGGAGTCCTCTACACTGACTTCTATTTGGGGTTAGTGGGAAGAAGTATCTCTCTCCATAGGACCTGCTGGGCAGCTGAGAGAAGGAAAGGGCCCTGGGACACCTGCCAGCCAGACCACAGCTTGTGGAAATTGAAAGCATGTCCTATCACAAGTACAATGAATGTGTTGTGGATATGAATATTACCTTACATCTGTGCTCGTAAGAAATGTCACAGTGTTTTAATTTTTCTAAATAAACTTCAATTAGCTCTGAGCTCCCACCAAGCAGACTGGCAGGAAATTCCATCCTGGCTATGGAATAGGAGCCCTCCTTCCCCTCCTGAGTTGCACCCAGGCCTTGAAGATATGGCAGAGTCCAGGTCATTCATCACATGCTCTGCTGGCCTTTGGCTCATAGTTCTTATTCAAGGAGTGCACTGGGGTGTCCTTGACCTTGGTAGCTTCCTTGTACTGGGTTTGCATGGAGATCTTTGCTGGGGTGGGGAGGTTCATCCCTGACTCATCCTCATGGGAAGTCCTGCCAAAGCCCCACCCACAGCCCCAGTTCCAGTGTGCAGCCTGGGAACAGGACTTGGGTTCCTCTTACCCATGCAATCCTCAAAAGTCTGCAGCTCTTCTTGGAGCCCGGGGAAGCTCTAAATGAGCTTTCCTTTCCCTGTGGCTTCACTATCCCCCAACTGCTTAAAGTCCACCCATTTTTTCCCTTGTCTGCAGCCATCCAGCATGATTGCTCTTTGAGCCCAGACTTTTATCAAAGAGTAATGTGTTGGCAGGTTGGTTCCTTCTGAGGACTATGAGGGAGAATCTTACAGGACTCTCTCCTAGCAACCCTCTGATGAGTTGCTGGTGATCTTATCTTGGCTTCTGCTGTATCACCCCAATCTCTGCCTTCATCTTCACATGGTGCTCTCTCAGTGTGCATTTCTGTCTCCAAACTTCCCCCTCTTATAAGAACCCCATATTAGATTAGGGGCTCAACCTACTCCAGGATGATATCACCTAATTACTAACTAGTTAATTACAACTGAATGACCCTATTTCCAAATAAAGTCATTCTCTGAGGTACTAGGAGTTAGAGCTTTACCATTTTGGGAGGATACAACTGAATCCATCACAATGACAAATTTGCTTCAGTTTATCTAAGAATGTCCTGGTTTTAAAGCTGAAAGTTCCATGTCCCAGAAACTTCCTCAATCCATGGCAAACCAGAACACAGGGTCACCCTAGCAACCATGCAGAAATGAGCATTCTGACAGTGCTGAAATGGTAACAACAAGTGTCCAATACTTGTATTGTCTGCTGTATACATTTATCAGGAATCTCAAAGGAAAGGGTGGCTGGAGGTGGCTCATTTTGGTGGCTCCTAGGGTCCTTGGATGAATGGCACTTAACTCTTGACACAAAGCAGATAGTGATCAAGTGTTGATGGAAATGCAAAAGAGAAGGGAGGGATGTGCTTGGACTGGTGTGGGCACAGGAAGGAGGAGACCAAGCTGGAGTAAGGTGGGAGGAGTCACTCTTAGAAAGGAAGAGTCTGAGGGCGGGCGAAGGCGAAGCAGCTGTTCCAGATGCTGGGTGCAGACAAGATGGCCTGTGGGAGCACTTACACCTCAGGTCCCCCTTCTCCATGGGTAGGAAATCCTTACCTGTTGAGAATGAGCCATCACACCTGGGAATCTCAGCATCCAGTGGTTCTAATGGCTGCCATGTTTTCAGGTTCCTACCAAGTCGGAAAAGTGAAAACAACGTCAATTCTTTCCTGAATTGAAGATAATGACCACAGTGTATTTAGGAAGTTATATTTAAATCTAAATTATATTTAGAACACCTCTGTTTAGCAGCGTGGCTGGGGGCGACTCTCCACCAGGACAGATCTCAGTGGAAACAAGAAGGACTGAACTTCCAGGAGACCCCTCATTTGAGTGGGTAAGAGAAGGCTCTCCCTGCCCCCCGCTGTGACCACCGGCTGCTGCTGTTCACAAATTAGGTTTCAGGAAGCTCATACAAATGCCTCCCACAGGATCCCTCTGTTATTTGACATGATCTTGAAATAATCCCTTCAAAGCCAGCTATCTGATAATTGATCCAGCTAACAGAGAAATAAAAATAAACTCATTTCATAAATGCTGCGACCATGGCTGTGTAAAAATGTGAGCAGAGAAATAATTTCAGAAAAAAAAGATGTGATTTTGACAAATGACAGCAACTGCTCTTGTTAAATAAACATTCTCCTTCTGTAAGACTGGAGATAAATCATAGTTTAGTTGATGAAAGAAGCATATTTTCTTGTTTGCAGTCTATTGATAGTATTATTCTCAAGCAACGATTAGGTAGAGAGCAAGATTTTGAAGGAATCCAAATACTTTGCCCAACATAGATTTTTTTCCTCTGTTACCCAGAAATTTATGTCACTGTCCGCAGTACTAATAACCTAGTCCTAAAAGACAATCTCCCTGGTTTTCATTAAAACATCTTCAAGATTGGTCTGTGGTAACCAATAAACCTATTTTATAGATAGAAAAACTGGGGCACTCAGTGCCCTATAGACATGTGATAAGAGAACCAGAAGACACAAAGTCCTTTCTGAACTCAGCCTCAGAGACTAGGAGGTGCTGTATGTAAGTTTCTACAGAACAGGTGAGTAGTTGAATAATACTTGAAGATACCCTGGGATAAGCTTAGTAAGTATAGTAGATATACACACTCCACTTGGTTTTGTTTTGGAGGTATGGATATCGTTAAAAAATTGTATCTTTCCGTGGATTGGGCTTATTACTGTTTTAAAATGAATCGATAATTTTTTAAAAATTTCTCAGTTTTCATTTCTAACATGATAAATATTGAAAGATACATAACCCACAAAAACAAAAGCTCTTCGTGGCCTTTAATCTTTTTTAAGAGTGTAAAAAGTGCTGAAACCAACTACTTGGAGAACAATGTGCCCTTCAAAAGAACATGTCCTCCAACATTCATGCTGTTCCAGGAACTGACTCCAGAGTCCATTCTCCAAGTACACTACTGCACTGCTTCTTAAATCTCAAACAAAGAAAAGGGGCATCTGGGTGGCTCAGTTAGTTAAGCATCAACCTTCGGCTCAGGTCCTGATCCCAGGGTCCTGGGATGGAGCCCTGCAGTGGGCTCCCTGCTCAGTGGAGAGTCCCTCTCCTTTTACCCACTCCCCACTCATGCTCTCTTTCTCTTTCAAATAAATAAATAAAATCTTTTTTTTAAAAAAAGAGACAAACAAATTTGAAGTTCAACATTCTTTTATTTAAAAGAAGTAGAAATCTAGGAATAAGAGAAAACATTATTACTTGACAGAGAGTCTGTAGAATAGAGGCATAAATATACCGAAAGAGTGGGACCTTACACATACTCTCTTTGAAGTCAGAAATAGTACCTGCATTGCTTCAAGCACTTCTTCTATTCAAAATTGCATAAAAGGTTTTAGCTCCATGCAATAAAATAAGAAAAAGAAATAAGATATATAAGAGCTACAAAGACAGAAGCAAAATTACCATTCTTTGCAGACAAAATTTCTGTTGACATAAATTCTAAGTGAATCTACAGAAAAGCACTAGAACAAATAAGGTAGTTCTATGTTGTTGTTGGACAGAAGATTGATATGAAAAATCCATAGCATTTTTATGTCCCAGGGACAATGAAGTAGAAAATGTAATTTCAAAAAATCTGAAACTGTATATTCATAACAGACATTTGCAGAAAAAAAAAAACCAAATTGAACAAAAAACTTTACTGTAAGATGTAGGAGATCTAAATACTAGTTCACAGTTAGGAAGATTTGATATCATAAAGAAGACACATCACTTTATTATTTTAATGATTGTATAATGAAAGTCCTAATGAAGTTTTTCCACACAATCTGACAAGGGTGAAGAAATGCTAAGACAAATCTGAAGAAGGTGGCCATATACATGGGAAGGGAGAAACTTGGAAGAGTGAACAAAACCTGTTTTGTTACATAACAAAGCTTACCATACAGGTTTGGTAGATAAAATAGTGCAGCGTTGGACTGGGGATATATACAAAGGCCAGTGGAAGACCTCTGGCAGCCTGAGACCATAATCACATATGTGCATGAGCTTGGTACATGAGAGCTGGCCTTAAAATCAGTATGGAAAAGAATGGGCCAAACAGCTAGTGATTCTAGGATAATGAGATATCTTCATTTTGGAAGAAGATAGCATTAGGTCATTATCTCTGACCACACAAAAAAATAATTCCATTGTGTAAAAGATACAACTGTCAAAAACAAAACCATAAAACTTCTCAAAAAAAAAAAAAAGAAAGAAAAGCATAGGCAAATATCGTTATGGTAGTAGAGAAGGGACAGATTCTTTTTAGTGATAGGAGAAGTGTAGTCCAGAAATAACAAGTTTGATAAAACAGTCTAAATAAAATTATAAATTCTCATGCCAAGAATCAAGAAAGAACATGAAAAGGACAGATTTCACAAAGCATATAATTGACAAAACATCGGTAACGAGAATATCCATAGAATTCCTACTTAAAAAGATAAACCTAGCAGAAAGATAGGGAAAATAATATGAATAATTTCCAGAGGATGGAACCTATACATAGATTAAAATATTCTCAACCTTTCACATAAATATGCAAATTTTAAAATGAAACAGCAATGAGATACCATCCCACACATCAGTTTAAGACAAATAATAAGCCTGTTCATACCAAGTGTTGATGAAGATTTAAAGAAATAGGTTCTCTGTACCATGGATCTACATGGTACCAAAGTGGGTGCATTTCAAATGTAAAACAAAATCACAATGAGATACCACTTCATACCCCTTAAAATGGCTATTACTAAAAAACAAAAACAAAAACAAAACAAAACACACACACACAAAAACAGAAAATAAGTGTTGACTAAGATATAGAGAAGTTAGAACACTTGTTGCTGGGGAAAACAATATGGTGGTACTTCAAAAATTAAATATAGAATTGCCATCCAATCCATCAATTCTACTTCTAGGGATATATTCATGATAATTGAAAGAGTTGAATACATAGTTGTACATCCATGTTCATAGCAGCAGTGTTTACAAGAGCCAAAAAGCAAAAACAATCCAAATATCCATCAACAGATGAATGGATAAACCAATTGTGGTACATACATGCAATAGGACATTATTCAGTCTTGGAAAGGGATAGAATTCTCATATATGTGACAACAGGGATGCATTCTGAATGCATTATGCTAAGTGTAATAAGTCACATAAAAAAAGTATTGTATTCTTCCACCTGTCAGAGTTACACCAAAGGATGAAATTCCTAGAGACAGAAAGTAGAGGTTATGAGGGGCTGAGAGGAGGGGAGAACAGGGAATTGTTTAATAGGAACAGGGTTTCAGTATGGATGATGAAAGCATTCTGAAGATGAATGGTGGTGGGGATGCTTACACAATGGTGTGAATGTCCTTTCTGCCACTGAACACCTGAAGACAATTAAAGTGGTAAATTTTATATCTATTTTACCATAATAGAAAAGCTAATGAAGGGATTTTAGGATTATGAGTGCTGCACTGAGTATTAGTGTGGGCTTTCTTGAACTAGTGGGGAATTTGCATGCACCTAGCACCCACTCAGGTGGATGGAGAACCCCAGGTCACGGGGCTCAAAGCTCTTCCCGAAAGCCAGCAGAGCGGGAGGATGGAGACCCAGGATGGGTGGAGAGCTGAGGAGGGCTCAGGTACTCTGCCTGCTGTAAAGCCTGAAAAGGCAGAAATTACTGGTTGAGGGGGAACCCCTAGGCTGACCCAGAACCAGGCGCTAGCTATCAATGAGCCATTTGGATCTGAAACCTAGGCTCCCAGGAAGAGTCCCTCCTTCTGGTTCATGGATTTGGGGCAAGGTTAGGATGGAGGAAGTGGGGAAAGAGAAGGCGGAAGAAAGGGCCAAGAGAGAGGTGTTGAGGCCCCTGGGTTCTCATTCAGCACCCAGGGGAGGGAGGAGAGAGGGTGAACTGTAAGAGAGGGCCCTGTGTAAGCAGGAGGGTAGGAAGGGGAGAAGTGAAGTTGGGAGACTGTCTTATGTAGCCTCAAGATACGGCGTTTCCAGAGCAAGGGTTTTGGAGCCATGAGGACCTCTGAATTTTCATTCCACCATTCACAGTCAGTGTGACCTTCCTGAGCCTCAGTTTCCATATTTATATGTCTGGGAAATTTTTTTTTCTCTTAGTTTTACAAAAAGTTGAAGTTCTAGCTGATCTTGCTTCCATGTTAACTCAGAAAAATAAATCCAATTATTCAATCAAAGATCTTCTTTGGAACATCGTGCTTGCCTTTTATTTATTAATTTTTTAATTGTTTATCTTGGGACACCCAGGTGGTGCAATCAGTTAAGCATCTGACTCTTGATTTTAGACTCCAGTCATGATCTCAGGGTCATGGGATTGAGCCCCTTGTGCAGCTCCCTGCAGGGCATGGATTCCGCTTAAGATTCTCTCTCCAGGGCGCCTGGGTAGGTTAAACCTCTGCTTTCAGCTCAGGTCATGATCCCAGAGTCCTGGGATTGAGCCCCCCGCATCAGGCTCTCCGCTCAGTAGGGAGCCTGCTCCCCCAGCCCCCTGCCTGCCTCTCTGCCTACTTGTGATCTCTGTCTATCAAATAAATAAATAGAATCTTTAGATTCTCTCTTTGGCTGTCACTCTGTCCCCTCCAAACCCTCTCTAAAAAAAAAAAAAAAAAGAAGAAGAAAAGGAAAAAAGTTTGCCTTTCTGTATCTACTCTAATTATTCTATAGAGGTTTCTTTTTAGTAGAGTCATGTTGATGTCTCTTTAAAACATGAAAAGTTGTCCAATGTCAGAAAACCACAAGGGGAGAGTGTTCTCTACCCAGATTTTGATCTATATGTCACTTTCCTTCTATCTGGTTTTAGTTAATTGAAAGATGGCTTCACACATGTTTCTTCTCCTCATATCTATTCTGGTTCTTTCGAGCCTCATTTCAAAACTCACTCAACCATTTCTGCTTCCTAAAGAAATGCTATTCCATTGGTAATTGAGAAAGCTCCAGGTGCAATGCCATAATCTAATTTCAGGATATTATTAAGAGCATTTAATTCCTATAATTGTGTTTGATTAGAAAAGAATGACTAAATCATGGATGGAATCAGCTGGAGCACAGCAGTTTTAGGGCTTCCTGTTATGAATTTAAATATTACTGGGCAATTTCTTGTGGCTGTTGGAAGTAGCTGTTTTTACCTACAATGGCTTTCCCTATAAAACCTTCTGTAGGTGGGAGACTGGGCCATCAGACAGGGGGCAAGGCTTCTTTTGGGCGGGGCTTCTCATGGGCGGGGCCCGTCCTGGTGCTCCCTCTCTGGCTCCGAGGCCCCAGCCACTCAGGCCTAGCCCAGGTTGGAGCATGGTTAGTTTCGAGGCGCTCCAGATGGGGACCCTACCAGAACAAAGGATATTCCACCATGGGTGAAAGCTCCTGAAGATTTGAAAGATCCCGAGGTGTTGCAGGTCCAGATGCAGCTCTTGGAGGCTCTGTTTGGCCCAGCAGGGTCTCGAATCCCATACGTTGAGCCAGTGAGCAAAGTCATGCTCGAGCTAAAGGTTCTGGAATCTTTGGACCTCAGAGAGGTTGTGGTTTATGGCTCTTACTTGCACGAGCTCGGGGCCAGGTGGATGCTCCAGTCCATGGCCGAATGGCACCGCCAGCAACAGGAACGAGGGATGCTCAAACTTGAGGGTGCCATGAAAGCCCTAGAGTTGGGTCCTTGGAGGAAGTGAAGCTAGTTTACAAACCACGAACCTGGAATCAGGATTTAAAGAGTAAACTGTGTCTGCAGAGGTGGAATGCATGTGGTCTGGTTGAAATTCTGCTCCAGTCTGACAGGGAAAAACCAGCTGATTTTTGGGTCCCTGCCTTTGTCTCAGTCCTAATGTGGCTTTCCCCCCAGGTTTGCTAATTAAAAGATAAAATTTTAAATAAGTTAAAAAAAAAACCTTTCTGTAGAATATCATTTTATACTTAAAAGAGGACTGGTATATTTTATTTGATATAATCACCTTAATGTTTTAAATGTTTGTTTTTTTTTTTTAAGATTTTGTTTATTTATTTGAGAGAGAGAGGGAGGGGCAGAGGGAGAAGCAGACTCCCCACGGGCAGGGAACCAGACATGGGGCTCCATTCTAGGACCTCAGGATCATGACCTGAGCTGAACACTTAACTGACTAAGCTACCTAGGCACACCCCCTTTATTTTCATCTTAAAGTTGAAGACGTCAAAGATGAGGCTTAAATGACCTGCCCCAAACTCATTAGTAGTAGGTGGCTTCTTCATGTGTCCTCAGGTTTTAATTGATCCTTCTGGCATCATTGTTACATGAAAGCCAACACCGCATGCTCCATGTTATCCCTAAATTTATTTGTCCACTTGTCTTCAAGAAATCTGAGATTACGCTAGGTTGCGTGCCAGACACGTGCTATGATTGGCCATTGTTCAGCAACTTCCACAGAAAGGAGGGTGAAGGATGCTTCTACTGGATACTCTTGAAGTTGTGGTCTTTAAATTATGGCCCATTATACTTCATTCCAAATGATTCTTGATATCATGGAGGACACTGATGTTATTATTATAAATAATTATCTGTATTGTGCAATCAATAACCCCTGGTATTTGTATTCTTTTGGTATTATTGTAAGTTGAGGTTTTTCAACCATGGCAGTACTGACACATGGAGACATATCTTTCTCTGGAAGAAGCACTGGAGGATATTTTGCAATCCCTGTCTCTACGAACTAAATGCTAACAGCACCCCATCTCCCCAGCTGTGACAACCAACGATATCTCCAGGCATGGTCAAATACTCCCAGGGCAAAGTCATTCTTAATTGAGAACACATGCTGTCAATGTTATAAGCAACAAAAATATTTTGTTCTCTTAAATTATCAAGTCCTCTAAACCAAGGAAAAATTATTACTTACTTAGAAGCGTATTTACTTATTGATTCTTGTACAAGTCATCAGTAGAAATCAATTGAGAATGTATCCCAGAAGAGAGAGAAACCAAAATCTAGTTAATTCAAACGTTACCCCTGGGACCAGGTAATCAAAGATGTTCTTAACTGGCTATCTTACCAAAGTCAATACAGACTAGAGTTTCATCCATCTTAACCACAGAACATGTTTTCTCCTAGAAAAATTCCTTTTAGAGGTCTTAGAACTGGGAACTAAGAAAACAAACCAAGGTCAACATCTTTGGTTATATAACATGTGTGTTTGATACACATTATCAAGGCTCTGGGTAAAAAGGCATGAAGAGGAAAGGGAGGACAAAAGAGTCCACCACAAAATGGTTGTTACTTGTCATCTCTGTCCAGCACTTGGCTGTGTGGCCCGGGAGGCAGTGTCTTCCCTATCGTGGGAGGTTTGCAAACAGGGTTGAAGTGTGGGAAACAGGACGAGAACAGGTCTGGCAGATCTGGATCTGAAAGCTTACTGGCTTGAACTGTAACTCCACTGAGCCTCATCCAATCTGTAAATGAGAATGCTTCCCATTCAAGTTGTTTTGAACATCGACGATACCATTTACAGAGACCCTGGCCTCTGCTCAACATTCAGTCCCCAGCAGCTTTGTTTCCAACTTCTGCATAGTCCCATGTTTCTGCTGGAGATGGGGCTGCCTCACTTGTAGATTCTAGGCATGGCTGTATCCTGATAGATACCCAGGAACTGTGGCGATTTAAAGTCTGCTTCAAAATGGCTTTATTCATTATCATAAAGCAAACATTTCGCAGTACCCATCAGAATTGCCTAGAATTGCCATGCCTATTCTTATCAACTTTCCCTTGAAACCAGCCTTTACTGTTTCATGGATTAAGAAAAAGAGTGAACCAGAATAATGGTCAGGGGCTCCCTTTGCTGAATCCTGGTTTATGGCAGCAATAAAAGTCGCGTGTTACCCAACTATAGGCATAACTATTTTTAAATAAGCTAAGCTTCTCTGCTTACATTATGCAGACCTGCATGGAAGGGTGGACTGGAGGGTCTGAAACTATCTCAGGGCTCTGTTATGCGCGTTCAGCTTCCCTGGCACAGGAGGCTAGGTGGGATAGAGCGAGAAACCCCAGGCAAGGACAAAATGCCCTTCTCCTCTTGCTGGAGTGCTTTCCCTCTGCAGGACTGAGAAGGGCGCCAGACACCAGAACAAACCAACACGACAGTGTTGATCACAAGCCAGCTCTGACTTAGCCATTCATCAAAATATTTGCTCCTTGAAACTATTTTCATTCCACAGACAATGCTTCATGAGTAAGGCTCTCTAGCATGCTGCAGTGGGATGCAGGTTAGTGGGTTTCAATGACTTTCACAGTGGATAGAGCCCTTTCTGTACTTAGAACTTCCCAGGGGGCACTGATCTGGAAGTCCAGGGAGAGGGAAACCCCCATGGTGGAAGGTGAGGTGAAGAAAGGAGTTATGAAGTCTGTCCATCCCTTGGACCCCCTGCACAGCTCTTTCTAGATGCCTGATGGCATCCCTTGAATTTCTATGACTCCTGGAATCCAGATGGACAACGAGCGGGACACTGGCCTTTCCGATCCCTTTCTTGTTTAATAACCTTCTTGGCACTCGTTTGCACACATGCTCTTGCAAGCCCTTCTAGCATCAGTAGATGATAAGAGATCGAGGCACTTCCCTGCCAACCAGGTCTTTAGAACCGCCTGAATGTAACAGAGTCCCTGTTCTTAACTCAAAGATTCTTTTAATGACATTAAATAAGAGAACACTTTTACTTTATTATCTCCTGATGCTTTTCCATGACTTACCTTTTTTCTTTCAAAATAGAAGGTTGTGGAAGAGATGGTAATACAGTAGCTACCAGCATTTGTTGAAAGAACACCTGGAGATAATTGTTCACTTGATGCTACCATGGTTTTAGATGTCTGGGAAAGAGCCACGGGAAGTAGAGTTCTGAGTGTGAATAATGGTTCTGCCATTGCGGGGAAGCTGGGGGCTGCTCTCGTGGATACTCTGCTGATCCTGCCTGGATTTTGAAGTGTCTGAGACAGAGTCTGGCACATGGTAGGGGCTCAACATACACTGGCTGCCAAAGAAGAAACCCAGGGCCCCAGAAGCAGGGGGGCTTGATCACACTCTCCAGAACACTGCTGAAATGTCATTCCAACGTGGCATCGCTGGAGTTTGCTAATTCTTTCTCCCTTCCTTCTGGCATCCAACTCCCCCAGGAAATAAGAAAGCAATATGAGAGAGGATACATTTGTGTTTTTCATTCTCTTCTAGTAGCACAACTTCTTCTTCTTCTTCTTCTTCTTCTTCTTCTTCTTCTTCTTCTTCTTCTTCTTCTTCTTCTTCTCCTTCTCCTTCTCCTTCTCCTTCTCCTTCTCCTTCTCCTTCTCCTTCTCCTTCTTCTTCTTCTTTTTAACACAGTGTAGGGATAGCGCCTGGCACAAGTAGATGCTGGAGGCTATTAGTGAGAGGACATGAAGCAGGAACCCCAGAAATGCAGATTTGATTGAAGGAAGTTGCAATATGAAATTAAGCTGGCAGGCTTTAAGTTGTCATGAGGTCTAGGAAGAAGAGAAGTCTCGTTCCGTCCCTCTTGAGGCACCCTTGGTGGCGTGTGCACAACTACCTGTCTCCTGCAACCCTCTCTCCTTTCAAGGTGCTCTTGGACATCTTCCGATCTGTGACAAAGTGTCTTCTCTGGTTGACAGCTTTAGGCACTCGTTTGCATTAGGCGCTCATTAGCTTTAGGACTTTGTGGCTACAGAGACGTTTTTCCCTTTGGAGGCATTTTTAGCACCCTCCGTTTGAACAATGCCACATCATACATTCTGCCAAAAGACATGAAATGCAACAGAGCAGAGGATGGGGCTGGTGACTGGCATCTCAGGTCTGTGTGGGGTCAGAAACTGGCTTTTCGGAAATGCTCGAAGAACAAACTGCCAACCGGGGAGCCAATGATATCACCACAATGATATCAAGCTTCCAGTCAGGCAAGCATGAACCTACCTGCCGATGGGGCACTCAGCGTTCAACAGACTCAATAAATGGTGAAGAAAATCTGAACAGGAGGGTAAGGATTTGAGCAAGAGCCTGAAAATTCTCTGTACAGTCCCCAAATCTCTCCCAACCCAGTCTCCTTGGTGCCTGAAATCTCTTCTTTACACATTCGTACGACAGCGAATTTCTCCAGGTATCTTTTTAAAAAGGTACAGACTTCGAGAAGGCACCCCCAGATCCCAGTGTGAATTAATCAGATGCCTCTCCTCACCGGCAGCAGACATAGAGGCAAATGGAGGTTCTGAGTGGTAAGACCATGATCGAGCCTTTGTCCTTCCCATTAGGCCTTCCAGCAAGTGCTAGTTGTGTGATAATGTTTCAGTGGGACCATGCTGTACTTCTGGGAAAGCCCTTCTCTGCAGACTCTGTCCTCTGCACAGGCAGAGAAAGCAGAAACCGAATTTGTGAGTTCCTTTCCCACGATTGCTATTCTCCAAAAGCTCTGCATAGTGAAGAATGTCGTGTCATATAATCCTGACTATAAAAGCAAAGAACCTGTGTTAGAGGGAAGGAAAGGAGCTGGAGCGTGTACGAAGATGCCCACTTTGGGTAGTAAATGGGTCTTAAGATCATGCGCAATTCCGCTTGGACGTATTATGGGCATATTAATTTTCATTTCAGAAATGTTATTCCCATTTCTCACTCATCTTTAATGTGCAGGGGCTAATGATTTTAACTTTCATTGTTCTTGTCCTTGAGCCTGTCAATGAGATAACGATCTTCCACGATCCATGTTCTGCTGCCTGTAGAATTCTTCTACAAAGTAAATCCTGATGCTCTAACTGATCGAGTGTTGTAAGGTTTTGCTTTAATACACTGAAATATTTTACTGAGTGGGGAAATGAAGAGGATGTATAATTTGTTGTCATTTTCTTTCTTTCTTTTTTTTTTTTTTTTAGGTTTTGTTTATTTATTTAAAGCACACAAGAACAGGAACAGGGACAGAGGGAGAGAATCCTCAGGCAGATTCCTCATTGAGCTCAGAGCCTGACACAGGGCTCGATCCCAGGACCCCAAGATCATGATCTGAGCCGAAACCAAGAGTCGGACGCTAAACCACCTGAGCTGCCCAGGCATCCCAAGTTGTCGTCTGTTTATGGTCTCACTTTATGGGTGGGGGCAGCAGCTGTCCTGGAGGTCCTCCAGCTCCTGCCGGAACTCCTTCAGCTTCTTAGAATCCTGGGCCAGGTGCCTATGTAGCTTCATGGCAGGTGTACGAGCCAGTCAGTCAAGACATTGATGTCGGGTGCTTGCCAATGGTGAAAGACAAATGCAGGTTCCTGTTTGCAGTCCTGCACTCCAGCAGGTCCTTCTTGTTGGCCTTGGTTTTCTCCTGCTTCGGTCCCCTTTTCATTCCCCACTGAAAGCCCCACAGGCTTTGGTTACTGAAATAATTGCTGTACATAGACGTTAACGGGCTGCCCTAGTCACATCAAGTCAGATTCCTGTATCCCAAATTCTATGTTCCTCATTGATTTCGATTCTCTGATTAACCCTCAACTAATGAATTCAGTCTTGTTAAGGGATTCACAATGTTACCAATTCCTTCAAAGAATCGACTACTGTCCTGGTTAATTCTATTATTTATCTTCTATTTCTGCTCTTGCCTTTGTTTCTTCCTTTCGATGTATGTTTCGCTTACTTCACCCACATTTTTCTAGTTTCTTTATGTGGAAACCTACCTTCAAAAAGAAGAAAGATTTCAAATCAGTGATCTGAGAGATAAAGCTATACATTTCTCTTAAGTCAGTGCTTTGGTGGAATCTTTGAATTTTTGATACTCTGTGTTTTGATCACTTTTCCGTGCACCTGTTTCCTTCTTACTTACAGTTCTCCTTTGACCTGTGCATTCAGAAGTGTGCTATTTCATCTCCAAGCATTTGGCGTCTTTCCAGATATCTTACTGTTATTAATATCAAATTTAACATTGTTGTGATTTAGAAACACACTTTTAAGGATTTCAATATTTTGAAACTGATTGAGACATACTTTATGGCCTGGCAACTGGTCTCTCGTAGTCAATGTTCCACGTGTTCTCAAAAAGGGAATGTATTTCCCACCTTGTTCGGTAAATTCCATTAAGTTTGTGGATTGTGTTACTCACATCTCCCGATTCCTTGCTGATGTTTTTGGTCTTACTTTTTCTGTTGGTTACTGAGAGACGGGTGTTGGAATTTCCAACTGTATCCCTCTCTCTCTCTTTAACACTGTTATTTTCTTCTTTGTGGATTACAAATTTCTCTAAATATTTTGCGTCAATTTTGAAGACCAAATACATCTTATATTGTTACGTATCCTGATGAACTGACCCTTTATCACCCAAAATGCTCTTCTTTATTTCTGCTCATGGTTCTTGTCTGGAAATTTAATTTTAACTGCTACTAATAAGGCCACTCCAGCTTTCTTAAGCTCATGCTTTGCTTTTTATATCTTCTTCGATCTTTTTTCTTTTGACCTATCCAGGTCTTTAGATTTGAAGTGCCTCTTTCTTAGGCATACTTTTATTTTTTTAATTTTTTTGGATCATAGCCTAAGAAGAAAAACCATGAAAATTACTAGATGTCTTGTGATGCAGGAGGAGTTTCTTAATGGTATTATGGCTGGGTAACTATAACTCAAATATTAGCTTTCATGACTTCAGGCAAGTGTTTGATTAAAAATATAATTTCCCCATAATTTGTCGGTTGCTGAGCTCCCCCAGATCCTGGTGACAGCTATTCCTTAAACAGGAGAAATATGAGACTGTCAGAGACCGTTTGGGTTGCTGGTGTTACATCTTGCAATAATAACACCATTCGAGTGAAATGAGATTATAACTGTTTGCTGCTAACTCTGAATACCATCACCCCGCTGTATCTTGGAGGATCTGCCGAGAGCCCACTGAAGCCCTTCTCATGAGAACTGAGATGAAAAGACAAAGAATGAAGAGCAAAGCAAGTGGTTCGCTATAAACAAGAGGCATCTTCACATGAAACAATCTTGAGCACCATATAGATCTACCCTTTTCTCTTTTCCATCACCAGTGTGTCCAACCTCATCTTTCAGATTGCAAGACGGAATTAATATTTTCCTGTACAGAGTCAGAAAAGTATAAAAATATAGATAATAGTCATTATTATATATATATATATATATATAAAAATATTTTATTTATTTATTTGACACAGAAAGAGAGGTCACAAGTAGGCAGAGAGGCAGGCAGAGAGAGAGAGAGGAAAGCAGGTTCCCCACTGAGCAGAGAGCCCAATGCGGGGCTCAATCCCAGGGTCCTGGGATCATGACCTGAGCCGGAGGCAGAGGCTTTAATGCACTGAGCCACCCAGATGCCCCAATAGTCATTATTATAAAGATGACTATGCTCTGTATTTACTATTATCTGAACTTCTACTTTGTGCTTAAGATTTGGACTTCTTTTTTACAGTGAGCACTGGGGTCACTTAGAAGCCTGGAAATGGCACCTTGGTGGCTCAGTGGGTTAAGCCTCTTCCTTCGGCTCAGGTCATGATCTCAGGGTCCTGGGATTGAGCCCTGCATCGGGCTCTCTGCTCAGCGGGGAGACTGCTTCCCTCTCTCTCTCTCTCTGCCTGCCTCTCTACCTACTTGTGATCTCTGTCTGTCAAATAAATAAATAAAACTTTAAAAAAGAAGAAGAAGAAGAAGAGGAAGAAGAAGAGGAAGAAGAAGAAGGAGAAGGAGGAGGAGGAGGAGGAGGAGGAGGAGAAGGAGAAGGAGAAGGAGAAGGAGAAGGAGAAGGAGAAGGAGAAGAAGAAGAAGAAGAAGAAGAAGAAGAAGAAGAAGAAGCCTGGAAATGTTTTCAAAAGACTTAGCTCTTACATAATCTTCAAATATTTTGCCAAATCCTATAGGACAGTGGTATGAGCACCGGAGGTGTTTTGCCAATCTTCCCAAATAAGGGGCTCAACGTGGCCCATAGTCCAAGTTCAAAAACAAGCCAACCAACCCAAATGGCCTCCAACTGATTGAATGGGTAGGTCAAATGTAGTTTATCCCTACAGGGGACTACTGGTCAACTCTGAAAAGGAACAGAGTACTGATATGACAGCATGAAGGAACCTTGAAAACATCAGCGTGGGTGAAAGAAGCCATCAGAAAAGGCCACAGACTGTATGATCTGATGTATATGAACTCTCCAGAAGAGGCAGACCCATAGAGACAAAAGGCAGGTCAAGGTTTGTCAGGTCTTAAAGAGGGGGATGGGCAGTGACAGCTCATGAGCACCAGACTTGCTCCCGGTGATGAGATGATGAGAATATCTTGGAACGAGATAGCCGTGGTGTTTGCACACCTGTGTGAATGCAGTTAAACCACCAAATGGTACTTTTATTTTTTTTAAGGTTTTGTCTATTTATTTGACAGACAGATACCATAAGTAGGCAGAGAGGCAGGCAGAGAGAGACAGGGAAGCAGGCTCCTCGCTGAGCAGAGAGCCCGACGTGGGGCTCGATCCCAGGACCCTGGGGTCATGACCTGAGCCGAAGGCAGAGCCTTAACCCACTGAGCCACCCAGGTGTCCCCCAAATGGTACTTTTAAATCATGCATTTTATAGAATGTGAATTTTATCTCAGTAAAAATAGTTATCAACAGATAAGCAAAATGAACCAACTATGGGCTATTTGTCTACCCGTAGGGCTTCCTGGGAGGCAGCTTTTCAGCAGAATGCCCCTTCTCTCCAAGCTTCCCAGGGGAGATGGGTTGTGGGAGGCACAATATCTCCCTGCTCCTCACCTCTCTGTGAAAAGGAGAAAGGGGATCTCACTTGGCTTCTCTCTGCTCCCCCAAGTGGAAGCACCCTCAGAGAAAAACAGGGTAAGACCATGACTGCCTGTGGAAGTGGAAACTAATGCCATTCCCTGGTCAGCCCCTGGGCTGCTGACCTCCTGCCCCCCTTAATGCTGAGGGGATGAGGGGAGCCCCGGGGAGAGAAGACAGGATGGACAGTCTGGGGAAGGACCAAGTGCTGCTCCCTTGATGTCCTGGTTCCTGAGGGATGGATGTGATTGGTCCCTGCCTATGTCCAGAAGGTCTCACCCCCAATGTCAGAGGAAAGTGGGTGTCAGGACACCACCTGTAGATCAAGTCATCTAAGCAGCCACCAGAGCCTTGGAGAGCTTCCAGGACCCAGCCATTCTAGTGGGGTCTAGAAAATAAAGGAAATCAGCAGAGATGACTAACAGAAGCAGAGAACAACTATTCTAGGGACAGTCACTCCGGGATATGTTCTTTCTCCAGCCCCCCAGTCACTTTTCACCCCCACCCCCCACCCTAGCAAAAGGACATTCCAACTCCCCTGGCCACCTGGAGGCTCCCAGATGTTCCCTGGACTGATGGAGATGGGAAGTGGACTTTCACTTCCCTCTTCCAGCTTCTCTATTGCGCTTCTCCTGAGTCGTCATTTCTTAGACTGATCTCTTTTTAACATGACTGACAGAGGGAACCCCAACCCTACCTGCAGGCAAGAGGACCAATCCTCTGGCCTCTCCAAGAGATCCATACAATATTCCTATATGACTCAAGCTCTATTTTTAAGACAAGCAGCCTAAAATGATACCACAGGTGGGACCCTTGTTAAACCCAGGTGAGGTGAGACTGAGCCAAGGTCATCCCCATATCTTTTCAGGCTTTTCTCCTTCAGGGTCAAAAGCCCTTGGTGTTCACTCTCTGCTGAGGTCTCCTTCATTCAGTAGGTATTGTCACACCCATTTTACAGAAGAGAGCTTAATAATAAAGGCTTTGAGAAGTTAAGGGACTTGGTCAAGGCCACATCTCAGTAAGTGCCAGAAATTCCTGACATTTCTATAAGTCTGGAATGCCTAAGATACAGTAGTCCCCCTTACCCCTGGGGGGTTTGTTCTAAGACCCGCCAGTGGATGCTTGAACCCACAGATTGTACTGAACCCTATATACTATGTTTCCCCCGTACATGCCTACGTATAATAAAGTTTAATTTGTAAATTACACACAGTAAAATATTAATAATAACAATAAAATAGAATAGCTATAACAATACCCTGCAATAGAATTTATTAAAAATCAAAATATCTTATTGTACTGAACTCACCCTTCTTGTGACGACATGAGACGAGGCGATGCCTAGGGGATGAGCAGAAGGGAGCTGAGGGAGGTAGCGTGAGGCCACTGCTGACCTTCCGGTGCTTTCTCAGAAGGAGGATCACCTGCTTCCAGACCAGGTGGAGCCCAGTGAAACTGCAAGTAAGGAGGCATTCCTGTAAGCGCCGATCAGACCCACCCCTCCAGCCAGACGGGAGCAGTGGGCATCTGCTCCCGTCTGAGCTCAGCACGCCACTTGTCCCTCGGTCTCACCAACAGGAGCCCTTAGTCTCCTGTCCAAGTGGAGGAGGGAAGCCTCAAATACATTTCCAGTCCTTCGCTCAGGACCCAGCAGTACACGTGAACTGTATTCAACAGCATTAACTTACCTTATAGTGCTTTTCCAAAGCAGGGAACATATCCATCGAGATTAATTCTGTTCAAATAGATTTTGAGAAAACACCACTGAGTAAAAGAAAAAGCACATACTTCAAAAACAGTTTAGACAATAAAGGAGGAAAGAAATGGAGAAAATGTCCCCCCAATGAAGGGGGATGAGGACTGGGAAATAGAGAATAAATAGAGATTGGAAGCCCTTGCTGTGTCTAATACTGATTTTACACTGTGATAGGATCACCAAGGAGACCATGTCAGGAAACAACCCCCAAACAAAGCAGCCGCGTCCACATAGCTGTGTAGCATGTTCTGCTTTGGATCAGGCACTGATCAGAGAAGGTGGAGGGTCGGCGCACCTGGGTGGCTCCGTCAGTGGAGCATCTGTTTCCGTTTCAGCTCAGGTCACGATCTCGGGGTTGTGGGATGGAGGCCCACGTTGGCTCTGTGCCTGGCAGGGAGTCTGAGATTCTGTCTCCCTCTCTGTATCCCTCTCCCTCTCCCTCCCACTCTGTCCTTCCTTCTACTCTCTTTCTCTCTCACTCTCAAATAAATAAATAATCTTAAAAAAAAAAAAAAAAAGAAAAAGAAAGTGGAGGGTGAGATGGGTCAAAGGGTCTGATAGGGACAGAAAAGGTGAATGAGGTAAGCTCAGGTTTCGGGGAGGGTTGCTCAGGTTGCGCACTGGTTTATCCTTTGGCCCGGGGCTGCAGGCCAGGCCCCTGGCTCACAGGATGAGAGCACATGCCTATCTTTGATCTGTGTCTTCTCTAGTATGGAGTCAGGGCACGCAGCAGGTACACAACGAAAGCTTATCACTTGATTGCCAGGCCAGCTATGTAAAAGGCTACTTCTTTTTCCTTATCAACTGCAACTAATATTTCTACCCTATTTATGGTATAAGCTATAATCAATAAGAGTATTAATAGCAAGCAATCAGCACAGAGTAAATAAACATGAACATCATGCGCTGAGCATATATTAGATTTAATTTTCTTTCTTTAATTATATGTGCCTATGGGATATATAATGCATTCCTTAGAGGGAGAGAAGGAGGAGAAAGAGAGAATACAAATGAGAAACAAATGAATTGCTAGGAGTGGCCTGTGTTGCTATTTCCCCAGAGCATTTCTCAGCAGTGAGGAGCACCGCAGAGCACCAGGAGTTGGATTTAAGTGGGATGACAGTGTCCACTCCCAGGAAGATCTGAGGCCAAGATCAGCTCCAAGGGGCATAAAACTACCAGTTCTATGGGTGAGATGGTATAAGGGCTTTAAGCAAGGTCATGGGTGTGGCGCCCACCCAAGGTTAAGCGTGATCACTGATCTACGCCATCACCTCCTTCCCCAAGTGCAGGGACCCAGTCTTGCTTATATCCATCCTCATACTTGGAACCTGGAACAATGTAGAATTCTGTGGACATTTGTTGAATGAGCAGATGAGCACGCAGACGAAGGAAAGAAAGAAAGAATGAATGAATGAACTTATGACTAGGGTTAGAATAACCTCTCCTTTTCACGTTAGGAATCATTCTCTTCTTGTTTCTTTGAATCATTTCTTCTGTGTTTTGTGACATTACAATGCACAGCCACCCTCATACCCTATCTCCAAACCCAGCCTAAAATCTTTATGGTGATTAAATGATTCTTAAAGTCCCACCAGCCCTAAGCCAACCAGAGTCCACCCATCGTGGTCTGGCTGGAATGCATGTGGGAGGGAACGGATGTTTCTTTATGCTCCTTCAATGTAATATTTCAAACCTGGTTCATCCTCAGGAGTGTGTGGCTGAATTCTATCGTTCAAGATATTCTCAGCCACAGAAATTCCCTCTTCGTGTGTGATAAAATCAGTTCTCTGGATCACAGAACACTATTGATCCCCAAAGCAGGTTTTGTGAAATCCTGCCTTGATGAAATTCGTGGATTGACAGCTCTACAGTCAATGTAGAGACAGAACTTCGAAAGTGCTACAGGAGGGACACAGCAGGTCTTGACCACCCTGGTGTGCAGAGAGAAGCCTGTGACGAGGCCAGACTGGGGTGGGGGTGAGGGGAGGCTCAGGGATGGTCTTTGGGGCCTGAAGCCCATCTGCAGCCCTCTCACTTTTTTTGTAAAGATTTTACTTGTTTATTTTATTTGAGAGAGAGAAAGAGCAGGGGGAGAGGCACAGGGCATGGGAGAGAATCTCAAGCTGATGTGGAGTCGGATGCGGGGCTCGATCTCGAGACCCCAACATCATGACCTGAGCTGAAACCAAGAGTCGAACACTCAGCCGACTGACCCACTCAGGCAGCCCCATCCTCTCTTGACAGTAACATCTGGTGCCGGGTTAAACTTGTCAAACGAGCTAACCTGTCATGCACATTGGCCATGTGCCCAAAGCCGTTCTAAATACTTCACACGTAGTCATGGACTAGCTCATTTATGCCTCAGATCCAACAGGCTTGCTTCTATCATTACTCTCACCTGCCTGGGAAGATGCTGGCCCCATGGGCACCTGAATGCCTGTCCCTGCTCTGTGGTTCATAGGCAGAGGGACCAGGAGGGGGATCACACTGGGTTTCTGCACTGCTTCTCAGCAAGGCAGTGTTAACTTTCCCACAGCCGCCTCTGGGCCTGAAGGGGGTCTTATCACCTCTGACACACATCACTTCTACTAAACAGGGGATAATCCAATAATAATACTGACTTCATTAGGTCATGCTGAAGGTAAAATTAATGACACCCAGTGATGCCCTGCCTATAGTATCATTTTGATAAACGGAGTCTTTTTTATTATCTTGGAGATTAGAAACAGGAGAACCATGAACTTCAACTTACATTAGGTTTAATTTCCTTTGTATATAAAGACGGTTTTGACCAACTAAAAATGGAAACCTGCTTATACTGATTTCCTTAGAAATCATTTTTGTAAGGTGAATGTCACGGAGCTGTTTCCTATGGCACATAGTTCCCAGGGCAGCTTTGGGCTTCCTGAGCTATTAATCCAAAGTGTCTTGGCATCTATCTGACCGGCATGGAAGGTTAGTACTAAACTTGGTACTTGGCTGTCTCTGGGGTACTCTTTGGACTTACTATAGAGAAGAGAACCAAATTTCCTTCCACCTTCCCCACAACAAGCTACGCCATTTCTTGGTTGTCTAATGTGTCCCAGGCAAGCTCCCTCCCTATGCATAGCACTGGAGATGTCCCACTTTGCAGCATTTTGAGGAAGATATCATTAACCCCTCTTCACAGAGGGGAAGCCTGAGTCTCTAGGCAGCTCTGGGACCTGGGGTTCCCGACATGTACTCTGTGCCCTAGGCCAGGCTTTATAGATCTTTGGGCTTCCAAAAATTGTAAAAACCTTCATGCTTAAACCACTTTTTGGAAGAAAGATTTAGGAAATCAAAATCACACTTTCCTGTCCTCCAACAATAAATTATAGGCCAAGCTTGACCCATTTCTTCATAATCCAGTATTTTCATTACAAACTTCCATCATCGTATTTCCCCACATAGGTATGGGGAGACCCTCTTCTTCCCCTCCATCCAATGCCCTAGCTGCTAGGGTTTTGAATATTTTTGCATTTGTATTTTTTGATGAATTATTATAAAGTAAGTTACAGACAATATGATATACCGCCCCTAAATATTTCAGTACATCTCTAGGACATTTTCCTATATAACACCATGATTATACCTGACAAAATGAACGTCATTTGACAGTCTACCTGTATTCAAATTTTCCCTGTTGTCTGTCCCAGAAATATCTTTTGTAGCTGGTCAAATTCTGTTTTGAAATCCTTTCCCCGGTAGAAAACACCTGATCGTGTCCGCAAACCAGCATTTGGGGGCCTGCTCCCGTGCATAAAGTCAGAGTTTGGGTGACCTCAACAAAGGCTCATCCCAAAACACAACAAAACCAAACCTCATGGCTCTATTGGAGACACACCTATCATCAGGCCGTGCCTTTTGTAGGTCATATGTACAAGTTAAACTCAATATTTAAGACCTAGGACCAGGGTTTCCCCTGGCCTTATAACCTCCCGCACCAGTGTTGACATGGTTACTTCCTTCCACTGTGAGAGGCACGGCTCATCTTCCCCTGGGTAGATGCTCAAGGTCGCAGCGAGCTGTCACTCAGGACAGTGGACAGCCCCCTTTCAGCTCCGACTGCCGGCAGGGAGAAGTTCAAGGCTGCCAATTTTGAACTCACGCTCTAGATAGGAGGTACGGATGCTATAGAAAACTTACCTGTTCTCCAAGTACTGTGAGCAACTACACTTGTTTCCCTGGGGTTGAGGAGACAGGGGACTTTCAGTTTTTTATTTTTTGTTTTTTTTAAAAGATTTTATTTATTTATTTGACAGAGAGAGAAAAAGAGAGAGAGAGAGATCACAAGTAGGCAGAGGCAGGCAGAGAGAGAGGAGGAAGCAGGCTCCCTACTGAGCAGAGAGCCCGATGCCGGGCTCGATCCCAGGACCCTGAGATCATGACCTGAGCTGAAGGCAGAGGCTTTAACCCACTGAGCTACCCAGGCACCCCTGGGACTTTCAGTTTTAAAACCAGGACATGTTGGTTACTCTACTCCTCAGGGGCCTCTGTTGGCCCCTCATGGTCAAGCTCTTCCCTCTTTTGGGCTGACATATCCATCAACCTGCTGTGTTTATTGAATCCTGCTTATGCTTCTAGCAAAGCACTAGGGGGCTATACAAAGAAGGGGGATGGAGACTTCATTGCTGACGACACACTGGGTAGCCAGCCAATTCACGCCCCAGGGTTACCTCTCGGGGAGGGGTAGAAGGGGGCGATGGTTCTCTCCTGTTCTCCCGCGTGTCTCCTGCCTGTAGAGTAGACTTGTAGACTCCCTAGGGAAGCTTTTAAAACATAATGATTCCAATCTCATCCCCCTAGATTTTCTGATTCAGTCTGGGGTGAGGATCTAAGCACTTTTATTTTCAAAAATTGCTTTCGGTCGATTCAGGATACTTTTTTCCATGGATCCCTGATTAGACCTATAAGTTTCTCAATGCAAGATTCTAGGCAGCCAATCCCACTGGCCTGTGAGAAAATTGGTTTGCCCAACTGACTTGCAAGGTGGATTCCTTTGCATGGAGCAAATGTGATGACAGCTTTGCCAATGAGGGACAAACCCACTGGTTTGTCTCAGGCAGTCTGGGTTTAAATGTCAGCCCTTGGCACACTGCCCATCTCCCTTCCCACCACCAGGGAAAAAAGGAACCCTTGGTCCATCTGGCCCCTTGTTTAAGCAATCCCAGGGGAGCCCTTGTGGTCATTTTCGGATAACCTGGCTCATTACCCCCACACTCTTGTATGAAGAAGGGAAAACCGTGGAATACTCACCAAACACTCATGCCTTGAATAGAAGTTGGTAAACTGTGACAAACACTCATGGGAATGTAATCAATAATGTCAGACAGTTGATACCAAATGCCGAATGAACTGCTTCCTCCGTAAGCAATGGAGGAGTAAAGAAGCACAGCTGAGTCCTTAGAGATGGGGTGGGCCCCGAAGGCTTCCTTGGGGAGGTCGAATGGAGAGGAGAGAGCAGGACTTGCTCAGAAGAGAATGGACTTCTCTGCCATCTCAGTCATTCATCTGGAGGAAAAAATAGCAGGGTCAGTTCATTTACATACCCTTGCATTTTAAGGCACTAGCATTATCAGTGGCTTAGGGGTTAAAAGTACAGGCCTCTGAGATGAGTTACTTGGGTCCAAGCCTCGCTTCCTGGTTATGTAACCATAGTCAGGATAGAGTCCTTCTCTGCAAAACTGGAATAATAATCACATCTGCTTAATACAATGGCTGTGATGGTGGTCATGGAGCACACACAGAATGTGCAGTACTGGGCCTTGGGACATAATGTGTTCCCAATAAAGGCTGGTGCTGATTGTCACTTTTATTATTATTTTTTAAAGATTTTATTTATCCATTTGAGAGGGAGAGAGAGCACAAGTGAGGTGAAGGGCAGAGGGAGAAACAGACTGCCCACGGAGCGTGGAGCCTGATGAGGACCTGACCCCAGGACCCTGGGATCATGACCCGAGCAGAAGACAGATCCCCAACTGACTGAGCCACCCAGGTACCCCCGTCACTTTCACTATTAATCAAAGTCCTGATCAGTTGCTCTAATTATTGGGATCACATATCATCTCTCAAAATATTAAGGAAAGTTCTAAGAAAAGTGAAAACACTACTCCCAGAGGATGGCTCTCCAATACTGGGGTGGGGACACAGCTGACATTGACCTTTAAGGCTTACCATGTTTTGAGAGTCATCAGCTAACCTCTAAATCTGTGTGTTCCCAAAGGATAATAGACTGATATCTTGGTGTGCTAAGGTGGCCACAGTTTCACAGTTTGGGTGGCTGAAATCACAGATATTTATTTTCCCACAGTTCTGAAAGTTGGAAGTTGAAGATCAAGGGGTTGGCAGGTTTGGTTTCCCCCAAGGCCATTCTTGGCTTTCAGATGGCCATCTTCTCACCATGTTCTCACATGCTCTTTCCCCTTCATGCATGCCCATCTGTGTCCTAATCTTTTCTTCTTATAAAAACACTCGTTGGATTGGATTGGGGCCCAGCCTTATAGCCTCATTTTAAGTGAATTACCTCTTAAAGACCCTGTCTTCAAAACAATTACACGATGAGATGCTGAGTGTTAGAGTTTCAACATAGAGCTATGGGAGGACATAATCAACCCACAGCAGTTGAGTTCTAGTTTCCACTCTACTTCTGCTAATACAGAGCAGAAGGAGGTTCCAGTGGTTTTTATCATCCTCATAGGGAAGAGCCTGGAGTCCTGTAGGTACACACAACATATGGCTCCATGGGCCCCAGCGAGGCCATCTAAGCATCCATGGGAGGTGTAGGCCATCAACAGCCTTCAGCATAAACAGAACCATCGTTTCCAAAGTGCTTCTCAGAAGTGGAAACGAGTTTTTAAATACAAATCATTTGTCGAACATAGCCGCTAATATGTGTGGCCAATATTTCTCACTAATGGATAGGCTAAAAACAAAATTTATAGCCAGTCTTGAAATATGAGATAGGTGTGGTCTTTATAATTCCCAGTGATTTAGAGCAGATCCTTCCCTCAATTAGTAAATGGAGTTTTCACATCTTTTATCTGAAATTAAATAAAATGAAATCATGTTGATGATATTCAACCAAAATGAAAGCAAAAATACAGTATTTTTTTAAGAGACATTAGGGGTGCACATGTATGCTTTTAACAGACTTTCTCTACTTTCATGTTGTAATAACCTAGGAAATTTTATAATAAGTTATTGGCATCTGTGCTGTTCAAATGCAGAAGGAATTCCTAGTCAAAGTATTGAATTAGTCAAAGTTTGTTCTTGTGGGCTCTTTTAGAAGATTTTTTCTCTTCTTCCAGTAAGTACTTGGATCTTCAAAATGTTTTATTGACATGGTTCTCTTCTTTGAGGAAGTACATGAAAGCAAATTATAGTCATCTTAAATTTTTCTCCCCACTAATAGCCTGGAGTGCATGTGCGTGCACACGCACACACACACACACACACACATACAGCTCCTCTATGAAACTTGGAAAGTTAAGTTTCAGTCCAGGATTATTTTGGAGATCCTCTCATGTTCTCCGGGCTTGAAAAGTCAGCTCCAACAAAGACCAAATGGTGCAGGTTAGGTCTTTAGCTATTTCGTTTTGCTTATTTTTGTTTTTCTTAAATATTTTATTTTTATTTTATTTTGAGAAAGAGAGTGGGGGCAGGTGAGGGAGAGGGAGACAGAGAGAATCTCAAGCAGACTCTGTGCTGAGCACAGAGCCTGATGTGGGGCTCAATCCCAGGACCCTGAGCTGAAATCAAATCAAGAATCAGACTCTTAATCAACTGAGTCTCTCAGGCGCCCCTCATTTTACTTATGAAAAGTATTCACCATTGATTGACTCTTCCATTTAATTATTTTTATCTGGACTTGAGTTTGAAGTGTTCTATTAACCAGAATTCAATTTTGCTGTAATTTATGGCCAGCCATGAGGATTGGTGTCAAGAAAAAAAAAAAAAAAAGCTTTTTGATAGACTTAATATATGTGGCTTGATTGAATTATAAGCTATAGATTACTCTTTAAAGTATGAATCTCCCCAGTAATGGGATGGTCATAAATAATTGTTGTGTTCATAAGAACAGTGATAACCCTTTCTTCTCATTTATATTCTGTAACTCACTTTATGCTATAACATCACTGAATACACACACACACACACACACACACACACAGAGTAAAATGTGGTTGGGCTATTTAATTAAGAACACCCCATTTTATTTGGCAAACACAATTCCAGTCTGATTGGTGTGAGAGAAGCAGGAGAACAGGGTGAGGAGCGATGTGGGTTCTTGACCTTAGGACCAAGCCACACTAGGAAGATGTGGTGATATCGCATCATTGCTGGTGAACTTTCAGGATCTCCAGATTCCGTGAACTTGTTGAATTTAATGGGTCTGCAGTTACCGGTATAAGATGCCTGGGAAATAATGGAGTTTGTCAATCAGCCACCTTCATTAAGGTCAGTTGTCAGGAGAAAGACTATACAGAGATGGGTTGGGGAAGGAGGAGTTTCCCAAGGGTGGTTCACTGGTAACAGGACAACATCGTGATCTCACACCCAGGCTTTGGAGTCAGGCAGATTGTGTTTGAGTCCTGGCTTTGTCACTTACCACCTTGACGGGATTAAAAGATGAGGCCGAAGCCACACAGACAGTAGGTATCTACTGTGTAGGGTGAGGATAAAGGACACCCATTATTAGTGTCTGGCACATTCACTGATGCAGCTACTATCGTCAGTGACAGTTCTGAGCACAGCTCCATGGAAGCTTCACTGTGGCTTGATATTACCAACATGGATAGACAACATGGATGGAGGACTGGTCAACTGATTCACGATCAACCTGACCTCTCTTGTCAAACTTCCACCTCCTTTTGTGCTGTGCAGATATGCTGAAGCACGAAGAAATGGAGAAGCTGTCTTTCACAAAATGCTTCAGAAAGCACGATTGCCCATGTGCACAAACTAAGCCTCCTGCTCACAGTCTGAAGAGCCTCACCTCTTGACTAAAGTAGTCTGCCGGTGATTTACCTGGCCGGTGATTTACCTGGCCAGTGGCCACCTACCAATCCATGCAGGGGTAAACACCTTTTCTCTGCTGCCCGCCATCTGAAGTCTACAGGAAATCTTGGTCTTCTATGGTTGGGTGAGCTCCGGATTTGGGGCCTCATCTCTGTCTTGGTCAGCCACTGAGAGAAAGCGGTTTTCTCTCCACCATGAGGAGTGACTAAAACAGGAAAACAAATTCCTTCTCTACCACACAGATGTCAGAAAGAATCTCAAGAGAGGAATGTAGAGAGCTGGGGACATTTGAGCCATAGGGTCCCCCAGCTTTCAACGCGACAGGACCTCCTAGCTTGGTCCTCCATGGAGCCCGCTGCAGTGCCTCAGTGGGCCCAGCAGAGCAGCATTTGTGGAAACAAAGGCTTCACACCTGCTTCTTTCTCCCTGCTGTGGGATGGGTCCCCTGCAGCCACTCCCACCATCTCGAGAGAGCCACCATGAAGAGCAGATGCTGATTATCTCTCTGGGTTCAAACAACCAGACAAGGTAGAGGCCACCTCTGTAGTAAAGGGGCTGCAGCTCACAGCTCTTGGCCTGGTTCCTGCTGAGGTTCAAGGGGCAGCTCTGGAACCCTACAGATTCTTCAAGGAGCTAGGCCTAGCTTCCTAGGCAGCTTTAGTGTCCCCAGCCCAGCTGTGCCTGCCATTCCTTCCTGTTCTGCTGCAAAGACCTTGCTGACTTGGTCTTCTGCTGTCTTTAGTGGGCTCCAAGTGGGTTGGTTCTGGATCCTCCTATACCTTGGCAGGTCACATGGGAGCATGGCATTTGGGGTAACTGAGAAAATGTCAACTTTTTATCATCTTTTCTTGTGTGTACTATCGATCACACCAGGACAAGGGTGAGCAGCAGAAAGTCTCAGAGCAAGAGTGGGGAGATGGGAGGGTACCTTGCAGGATGCTTCTGACTGCGAGGAGCAGAGTGTCAGAAAGCAGACTAGATGTGCTCTAACGAGGGCTGCCCCCCCATAATAAAAAGTTCTAAAAGTTGACTTTTTAAAATAGATTTATTTATTTATTTATTTGAGGGAGAGAGAGAGAGAGAGGGCGAGAGAGCACGCGCGCATGAGTGGGAGGCACGAACAGAGAGGGAGAGAGAATCTCGAGCAGACTCCATGTTGAGTGCAGAACCCCACGGTCCATCCCACAGCCCAGAGGCCACAACCAACACTGAAACCAAGAGTCGGACACCCCACCAACTGTGCCGCTCAGGGGCCTCAAGGAGTTGCTTTTTGGAACTGGATCAACAACTCAGAGATATCTGGACACTGACTTGGTGCCTCTGCTCTTCTGTGAGTCCCAAAGTCCAAAAGCAAGAGTGAGGCTTCATCCTGAATCGCAGGGACGGAGAGCTTTCCCAGAAGACCCTCAGCATATTTCCTCTGAAGTCTCTAGACCAGACTAGGCCCCATGGCTTCCCGTGGATCAAGAGAAGCTCGAAAGTAAGTTTCTGGCATTTCTTGCTTCGGTCAATCATTGACACAGGCTTCAGCTTCGGGGAGGTATGGGCGGGTGGCTGTGGGAGCACCGTGCTTTTATTAATCTCCCATCCAGAAAACCTTAAAAAAAATTTGAAATGCATATATTTTTAGTCAAGCATCTACCTTCAGTTCAGGCTATGATCCCAGAGTCCCGGGATGGAGTCCTCATCAGGCTCCCTGCTCAGTAGGGAGTCTGCTTCTCCCTCTACCCCTCACCCTGTTTGTGCTCTCTCTTTCTCAATGAGCAAAATCTTAAAAAAAAAAAAAAAAAAAAGAAAAGAAAATGCATATATTTTCTTCTCTCTACCCCCAGTAGAGACAGTATGTATTCAATCATTCAGCATAGCCCTGCATGTATGAAAAGTCTGTGTTGAATGGGGGTTATATATGTGTACAAGAATTAGCTTCACTCTCAAAGCAGCAGCAAGATAACAGCATAAATAACTGTTGGTAGAATATAAATGCCTTTATTCCCTTATTGAATCAGAGGATTAGGATCTGGGGTCTGCTATTAATTTAAATGCCTTAGCAAATTAGTCATCACAGTGGTGAGAAACCCTAGTGTCTTTTCCTCATTCCTTTGATTCTCAGGCAAAAAGCCCAGCTTAAGATGGATATTTGTTGCTACCATATGTACCAGAAAATGCTTGAAAGGAAATATAGAAACATAGAAAATATTTCAAAGACTTTATAGGGCTTATCCCCTAATTAATGGTACATAAGGTTGTCCAAGGGAAGAGACAGAAACCTACTTCCTGCCCATTTTACAGATGAACAAATTGAATCCCAGAGGACAAAAGTACTTAGCTTCAGAGCTAGCAAGCCAGTTTGCCTGGCTCCAAATACTGTATTATTATTATTTTTTTTTTAATCACATCACTCAACAAAATCCAGCACTCCAAGGATTAACACAGATTTTCTTCAAATTCTCCAAGTGTGTAGGGAATGTTCTATTTTATGTAAATTATATTTTAAAATTAGATGCAGAAACACCTGCCGTTCGTGAATTTATTTTTTGTTTTGGTTTTGCCTGTGAGATGTAGTTTGCTATTTATGATCTATGCAAATTACAAAGGCATTTCAGTGCAAAGAAACTGTGTCTTGGTCTATATCATGGCGCCGGGACCATTCCCGCAGTCTCGGGCCTTTGCAGGGACCTTGGAACAAATAAGGACTCTGGGTGTGTGTCTGATGAGCGGCCGTGAGCCTCACACACCAGAAAGGAGGTGGACTCCAAGGAAACTAACTCATCTGAGAGGTGCAATTTTCACCTGGTAAACCAGGCATGAACGTGCTATGTAATAGCACCTGTCCTCTCATGGCCGGGCGCAATTTGATAGCTCTTCTATCCGCCAAAGATTTCCAAGACTCAAAACATCTATCTATCACCCTTTCGCTTATTATTTCTGATGCAAGATGCATACAGTTGTTAATGAAATGTGTGATTTTTCTATGGAAAATTGTCTGGCTGTGCAGGCGAAAGCTTTTTTGAATGGGTGCCAATCTATTCCCTGTAAGTGAAATTTTCATCTCCCAGAATAATAGGGTTGTTCTGAGAAAGGCCCTCCTGTAGCACCTGTTTGAATTGCTTGGCTTTCAAGATGAGAATCTGAGACAGTTCAAGGTGAAGGAATTGACATAGGAGCCCACACAAAGCTAGCAGTTAAATTGTCCTGTGATTATAACACAATTACTGGTTACCATTAACATACTGGAACTTGACGGTAGAAGGTTTTGATATGCGGAGAGAAGAAAGAAAATCTCATCTCTAATTCCTCCAGGCTTAAGTAATTATTTTGCAATGTTTTCCTTGCAACTTTTTTCCCCGCTATTTTTACTGGTGGGTTTTCTAAGACTCTCAATTCCCAGAATAGATTCTTACTTAGATACCAAATGCATTAAATATGAGGATATCTAGAGTAGCTACTAAAAAGCACTATAAATGGAATGATTTTGGTTTAGCAGTGTTGGATGTCTAAGCTTCTCTCCACCAGGTACAGGTGAGCTTTGGAAATTGCTTCTTCCAAATAAATTAAACCTAGTTGTGTGTTAGCATCTTGGCAGAACTTACTTTCGATGCAGGACTCTGTCGGGTCACTTATTCTACTTGTGTTTCCACACTGGTGCCCTTCTCCCCCCCTTGAAAATGACTGGGTATTTACTTGGTCAGCACATAGACCCCGCTCAAGGGCACTGGGTCACAAGGCATCACTCAGAATCTGCATTACCTCTCTGAGCACACCACAATGATTGTGTCATTTTAGTCCCTTTCCAGACCCGAAGGAGGCTCCGTGGTGACCTTTTTCCAGATGGGGACCTGAGACTCTGGGAGTAAGGGTTCAATGATCTTAAGTGTCTGGAAGCCAAGCCTTCTGACACGAGACTTGAGATTCAGGATAAGGAGGCTCTAGACTGGACCTGAGGTTGCCTTATTGAACCTCTCCCAGCAGAAGGTGGGCTAAGGGATGGTGAAAGTTCCCTGAATTAAGTGGGAGGTTAGACTGGATCATCTCTGATGTGCCTTCATCCTCTGAAAGCCCATAATTCTATGTTCTCACCCCTTCTGACCAGCTCCAGTGCCGGGATGGTAGATGGGCAAAGAGAAGTCAACAAATAAGATACTTGGTTCATAAAACTGGGACCCATGTGGACCCATTCAGAGGAATTCCACATCTGAAGAGCTGCAACCTTGTGGGGGATTTAATTTTAGTAGGGGGGGAAGGTCTCTCAGCCCATGCTGGTGGGCTCCCAGGGCGAAGTCCCCAACAATACTTTGTAACTTTTTGTTTTCTTCCCTTCTCTGCCACCCAGCACCGAGGGCTTTCTTGCTCTCCTAAGCCATGGTGCCCTCCCGCTCATCCATTCAGGTCTGTCCCTGCAACTGTCCCCCCATCGTGACCCATTTGACCAGTTGCATTTTCGCCTTTCGCATGAAGCTGTCTGGTCTCTCTTTGCATGGGTCTTGCTCTCTCTGCGCTCAGAAATCAGGCAGAGGTGCTGAGGACAAAGAAAGCTGACTCGGCAGATTCTGGCATTGTTATTTATATGCAGGAAAGGATGGAGTCTGACAATGTGCATGTTTCACAACTGTGTGTCCTCACACAGAAGGAAGCGTCACTTCTTTATTCTGTGTCATGTACGAACTGTTCCATCCATGAGTGCCTGTGATACCCAAGACCAGTTCTCTCTAGAGGCCGTGCACCAACCCAAAGGCACGAGACTGCTTCCACTCCACTGCTATGACTCCTCCCCACGTTGCTTTCCATTCCCAATAGGTCTGCAGTGGCAGCCCACTCATGGAAGCAGAAGACACTGGTGAGCCTGGTATGCAGAAGACCAGGGTCTGCAGAGAAGCTGAGTCTGTCCACACCACACTGGGGAGGGGAGGCTCTAGCTGCTTAGCTCCCGCGGCTGCAGGAGCGGGCTCTCCAAATCTTCATTAACCGAGGTATTAAGATAATGGGAAAATAATGACACACACAGGACAATTGCTTTCACTATAATGTAGGAATTAAATCAGAACATCTTTTTCCTTCCCTGCACCCCCACCATGTAGTTCCAAAAAGATTCTTAGGTGTTTTAAGCTTGCTGGTGCTCTCTCTCTTTCTCCTCTCTCTCAGATGGAGGAATATTTTAAAAAATCCCACGACTTCGGGTCATTATATCTAGTGCTTAGGACTTTATTCATGTGGCAAGATCGTCTGACTTTTCTTTCTGTCCCTTTTCCATGGATTTCCATCACCCCTGGCAGAGCTCCCAGGAGTCTCTGGCAAGACTGATGAAAAGGTGGGACACTTTTGAGGGGGGTGAGGGTGGGGCAGGTGGCAGGAAAGCACATCAGAGTTAAGCAGGTAGATTCATTTGTCCTCTAAAAGCTTTAGTTTGAAAATCAGAAGGAGCCGAGCTTCCTTCCGCTCGGTGCCTGCCCAAGTCGTCTGTGGCAGGAACCCGAGAGCAGTGTTCAGACTCCAGAGCCGACATCCGCTTCTAGTCCCCAACCAGGAACTCCAGGGTGAGCACAGCCCTCCGGTGACCGTGCTGGGAGACAGGGGAAGCAGGCTGCAAAGGCCCTGTTGCTGGGCTAGGGTGTCCATGAAGGATGGGGAAACTAAGTGTCTTCACTATCTTTGGACTCAGGAGGACAGTCAGCCAGCTCTGGGGCTGCATTTCAGATAAGACACCATGCCCAGGGCCCTGCATAACATTAGCTAAGCATAACCATGTACAAGTGCTCAGTCATACAAAGTTTTCCTCCAACAAAATGCGAAACTAGAGGAGCAATGGTTTCCCTTCGAAGGGGCCGTGGGGATTACATTAATGCTTGGAAAGTCACACTGTTGGTGTCGGTCCTTATTTGATTTTGTTGATTGAGTCATGACTCTAATGGCAGCCCGGCCTCTGTTAGTTGACTGTGTGCCCCGTCGTGGATTGAATTGTACCCTCTCAAAAGTCATGTTCACGTCTTATCCCCTTTTGCCTGTGAATATGACCTTTTGGAAATAAGGTCTTGAGAGATATAACCAAGTTAAAATGCAGTCATACCAGATAAGGAATTCAGTGACTAGTGGCCCCATCCTGAGAGGGAGTTTTAGAGTGAAGGACACACCAGGAAGAAGGCCAGCTGGTGATGGAGGCAAAGATTGGGGCGGTGAAGACCCTCAAAGCTGGGAAGAGGCAAGGAAGGATCCTACCCTGAGCCTTAGGGGGAATATGGCCCCACTGACGTCTGCACCTCAGACCTCTGACCTCCTCAACGGTGAGGGAATAAAGTTCTGTTGGGCACATGTCAGTTTTACTGAACAAAGATTGATGAAAAGATATGCTTGAGAGAAAATAGGAAGTCATGGGATGAGCAGAGGGGTCTGGTCAGGGCTCTTGGGTAGTACGGAAAATGTGAGAAGCTATGAAGTAGGTCCCTCAGGAGAAGCTACAAAGTAGGTCCTTCATGAGAGGCTACAAAGTGGCTCCTTCTTGAGCAGATTATGCTATGTGTTCACTGCAGGAGGGTCAGAGAGAGAGAGAGAGAGAGAAGGGAATTCCCTGAGTGTTAGGAATGAGAGGGGCATCTTTTTTTATTCACAACAACCACACCCGAGTTTATGTTACTGAGCAGACTCTTGGTGGGCTCCTAGAGCATTTTAGGGCGGGGTTTCTTGCCAGGAACCAACCATGTGACTAGACGGTGGGAACTTGCAGCTGCTAGTTACAGAGCGGGGAGAGGGTCTGGAGATGGAGTTAATCGCCATGGACAGTGATTTAATGAATCACACCCACACCATCGAGCCTCCGGGAAACCTTCTAAATGATGGAAATTGGGGAGCTTCTCGGTTGGTAAACACATGGAAATTCTAGAAGGGTGGCACACCCAGAGGGGACATGGAAGCTCCAAGCCCCTCCACGCTTTATCCTATGCATCTCTTCTGCTTGGTAGTTCCTATGTGGTTTCCTTTATAATAAACCAGCAGTAATCTCATTAGTACCTATTAGTACTCCTGTTCTTATTTCCATTGTAGGGGCTCAAGATTGCAGATCTAATAAGGGACCTAGCCCAGGGTTTGTGACTCCAAATCTGTTATTCTCCTGCTAGTACCTCTTGAAATACTACCCCAACTCCTAATGGCTAACCCTCTCCTTCCACTGGACTGTGTCTGCTCAGTTCCACCAAAATCAGCGGCAAGATGGGACAAGCACGTGAGCGGTTGGTTTGGGGGACACCCGTGAAGAGTGGGGTCTGGGAGCGCCAGCAGGTCCCGAGGTACGTCTGACACTTGTGAATGGGAGGGGAAAAGAAAGATGGGTGGCAGTCTTTAGCCCAAAACTGGTGTTCCCAGAGAGTTTCAGCGAGACCAGGAGGAGTTCTCTAGCTCTGTACGTGTTCCAGGAGCCGGGTACCTTGCAGGAACGGACTTGCCTCAGCGTCCCCGACATGCGCATGGGCATATAAAGTATAGCTTCCACAGACTTACAGCCACCTTCAGGGCCAGCAACTGGGCCATCAGTTGACCTTGGTCCCCACAAGAAGAGATCTGAGAGACCTTCCCTGGGCCGCTACGTTCTGCTCTATAGAGAGAATAGAAAAGTGTCATTACGGTATCCAACCTGGAGGCGCCTTTGAGAAGAGAATAGCAGGAAGGAAAGTGGATCTTCTCTGCAGGGGTAGGGGAGACCTCACAGGTCCCCAAGCCCGTGCAAGTCTGCGAAAGACCTCATGTGGAAGGACAGAAGCCTCATCCCCCGACCCCCACCCCCACCCCGCCGCCACCCGCCGGACATCCAGCTGGAGCTCATTTCTGTGGCCAGACTCGAGGCTGCAGCTTGGGAGAAACTCAGCTGTTCTGGTCTTCCCTCCTTGAAGAAAATTTGGAAAGAAGAGCCCAACTGAGCTGTTTCTTGTTTTCTCCCTGGGAATAGCCTTGAACAGGGGGGAAGGCAGAGATTGTGGACGAACTGAGAGCATCCACAGAAATGAATGACACTAATGGGGATGAAATGAATCTCATTTCCAAAGCCACACTTTGGAGAAGGGGAGTGGGCCGCCCACTGCATCTGCTTCCACCCCCGCCCCCGCCCCAGCCCCTTTACCTTGTCTTTGATTTCAGTTCCTCTGCTGACTCAGTCTCTGGAAGGTCACAGACAGCATCCTGAGCATGGAGGAAACAGCCCTTCCTGGGGTGGCCTGTGTCCCCACCTCCTCCCGCCCACAGCCACCTGGGTCTGGGCTTTCCTGCCTGCCTTCTGCTTCTGGAGCGCTCCCTGCTGTCTCCTTCACTTGTCCTCTTCCTCTTCTCCCTGAATTTAGGGATTCTCAAGGCTGAGCACAGAGCCTTGTGTGAGCCTTGTGTGAGCTGTAACAATTATGCTTTAAGGTCCAAGAGGTTTGGGATTTTCTTCAAACTTCAGTCCTAATACATGGGACAGGGGACCCACAAGGCTGTGTCTGGCCAGGACTGTGAATAGGGACAGTCCCTTCAGAGCATGACATCCCCATTTTGCTGCTTCACTCACCTGTGTGGCTGCCTGGTCCCTGGAGGCATTTTGTTTCTCACCGTGGCCTTGCGGGTAACTTTAGGTTTCTCCTCCCTCATGTGCTGTCCCTTAACAGGATTCAGTCCCCACGGACCTTATCCACTACGGGGTTCTCATTGGCACTCGCCTTAAATCAAGGACTCACTTCCAGACCAGACTCCTTTTACAGCTCTGCTCACTCTCTCTTTGTGAAAAAGCTTCGGGTCACCCCCCCACACCCCGACCTGGCAGCTGTGCTACAGCCTCCCCCGCTGGCATTCAAAGCCGCCCCACCAGCACCTCGAGGCCTCTCTCCGCTTTTCTTTCTGTTTACACTGCCCTGCTCTCCGCAGTCCCCACGCCACGTAGGGGATGAGGAGTGGAGGGTCAGGGAGAGCACTGGGGTTTTGAACTTGAAGCCGAGTGGCGGAGGAGGAACCACATGAAGGGGGCGGGGGGCTGGCGAGAGCCTCCCTGTACTTTGCTCATCAGGCCGGCATCTAACTGGGAAGAGACCATTTTCTCTTGATTCTTTCTCTTGAGATTCCCCCTTGTTGCTTGTTTTTGCGATAGCTGCCTCCACAGAATGACCTAGATGCCCTCTTCCCAGTGTGCCTGAGCCACAGGCAGCCATTGGCCCTCAGGGCACAATGTGGAAGGGGGACCCATGTTTCCAGCTGGGGCAGGACCCCTAAGAAGGCAGCCCCTTCTCTTCATCAAGCACCAACTCCAGCTTCTCTCTGAGGGTTCAGCCTCTCCCAGAAGGTGAAGCTCAAAGCCCCCTTTCTTTCCTGGGTCACGTGTGTAAATGCCTTTCAGACACTCAGCAACAGGGCACAGGGCTTTCCTGAGGGCGGCTGGGAAAGAGATGTTAAGTATTCATTTGCCTTTTTTGCGTTTATTTTTAAATAAATAACTCACCCTCTTAGTGAAAATGGAAAGGAGAGAAGTGGGTTAGGATCTGTGAACTTCCCTCTGCGTGTCTCAGTTTCCCCACCAATGTGATGGGGGGAGCGTTGTGCCCGCCTCACAGGACCATGTGAGTGAATATCTGTAGCACGTTAGGAACAGTGCCTGGTGCATTGCGAGCACGGTCAAGGTCAACAACCTACAGCTATTACTAGTACAACCATCACTATGGGCACTGTGATTTTCTTATTGTTCTTAAGAGGGAAAATAACTCCTCCTCCTCCTCCTTCTCGTCCTGTCCTTCTTCTTCCTCCTTGTCTCTCCCCTCTACAGCTAAAGCATCTTGGACTCTCAGGGTTCCCCCAACCCCACCCAGAGCTTCCTACCCCAGACTGCTCTGTCTCCCATTCCCTGCCAGGCCTCCAGCCCTAAGCTAGAAGTCTACTCCCTGTGGACTTGGCAAGACTGTTCCTGAGCCAGCACCAAGCTGCTCCAGGCAGGGAAGAAAAAGACCTCTGCACCAAGATACCAGAAACACCGTCAGTGACCATCCGGCGCCCCAGGGATGAAAGGCACAGCGTGAGTACCCTGCCAGAGAGAGCGCTGGGGATAAAACCATCACACAGATCAGCAGTAAACAGAGGACCACAACCCACAGTGAGCCCCCCCACCCCCAAGGAGACAAGAGGAGTCCTTGAAGGAGACAGAGAAATAATGCCATGCCCCTCCAGCCCTCATGGTATGAATCTCCTGCCCCAGATTGCAAAGGCCCAGTGGCCACGGGAGGGTGTCCCCTGCCTCACCCCAGGCCTGGGCCTCCTGGAGAGCCCCCATGAGCATCCTTCTGTGTCCTGAGCATGTCTTTATGCAAGAGGGAAGGATGGGGCAGGCAGCCCATCTTTACTGGCTCCCCGCAGTTCTGTACCTTTGTTCTGATGCTCACCAGTAACCTCCTCTTGGGTGGTATGGGCCTTCCTTACATTTCCTCTTTTGAAGCTTTACTAGCTCAGTGGTAGAATTTCAGCCCCAGCTGTGAGGACACTGAGCATTAGGCACACTCACACAAAGATTTAAAAAAAAAAAAAAAAGAAAGAAAGAAAGAACCCGCAAGGTATAACAAGGGAGGAAAGATTCTGGGGCTAACCAAGGAAGCAAATTCAAATGAGGGCTTGTGACTCAAGATCAAAGAACCCAGGCTCCTGCTAGAGCCAAGATTCTTCCCAAACTTTGGGGAAGTGGAGCTCTGATACCCAAGGTAAGGCACACAGAGCATTTCTCAGGGAAGAAATGCAGGACTTCTGTGTATTGTGTACATTTTGTGATTTTGCAGGGGACAGTCGGTGTGTGTTTAAATGTGTTTGAATCCAAATGCTCTGAGAGGACTGCAAGAGCTCAGCAGGGAGTTTAGCAGACTTAGACCCAGATCTGAGTTCCCATTCCAGTCCAACCACTTCCTTCCTGGTTGTGCCATCTTTGGACATTCAACTTTCTAAATGAGTATTCCTTTAGTTGCAAAATGGGGATAATCCTCCCCTCACAGGATCTGAGGATGGCTTACTATGATGTGATGACATGTAACACAGTACTGCAAACACAGAAGGCACCCAACAGAAAGGACCATCATGTCCAGCTGCACAGGTTGTGTACTCTGCCAGGCTAAGGTGCCATCACATTGTCTCTGAATAACCAACCTCCAGATGCCAGTTCCCTTCATCCCCTCTCCTCTAAATGACAGTAGATTAAAAATAAACAAATAGGGCGCCTGGGTGGCTCAGTGGGTTAAGCCGCTGCCTTCGGCTCAGGTCATGATCTCAGGGTCCTGGGATCGAGTCCCGCATCGGGCTCTCTGCTCAGCAGGGAGCCTGCTTCCGTGTCTCTCTCTCTGCCTGCCTCTCCGACTACTTGTGATTTCTCTCTGTCAAATAAATAAATAAAATCTTAAAAAAAAAAATAAACAAATAAACAAACAAACAAATAAATAAATAAATAAATAAAGAGAACAGCCAGGGCATCTTTGTTGACTATACAAATAGCTCCCTTACTTTACTTGACAAAAGCGAGTCCATTCATTCATCTACTCAACGTTCAATGAACACTTACTATGTGTGGGCGTACTAGACCTACAAGAGGTATTTCTGCCTCATTTCTGTAGAGCACACTTCTTCACACCCTTTCCCCCTCTGTCCTTACCCAACAATGAAGCCAAACAGCTGTTTCCATCCAAGAGCATGTTACTGGCCTCAAGGGTCCCTTCTAAAACTCTTGGTTTGTGTCTCTTCTCCAGACCTCACACCAACACCCCCCACTGTGTGCCTGGTCTATCAGTCATCAGGGAACAGTCCTCTGGTGAGGGTACTGGGAATTCAGCACTGAAGGACCCCAGCACCAGGACAGCCTGTGTATTCCACACTGCTCTGTCTGCCCATCCCTCTCCTCAGAGCCTTGCCCCCTGCACTGTACTCGTGTCTCCTCCGAAAGCTCTAGAGAGGTGCCTGCCATCAGCACCTTCCTTTTGGACATCCATCAAACACGTGAAAGTAAAAAATAAATGGTATGTTTTGGAAGAGGTCTTCTATTCTCTGAGGGATAAACTATGAAATTTCTACCTAGACAAGCCTATGAGAACATTTTTATACACGCTTCAAAATCAAATATACATTGCTTTCCATCTTTGTCTCAAGGGTGGTGCCCTTTATAAGACCAATAATTGTTATCATTGATAGATATTAAGTTTTTCACTTCCACTTTTAAAGATTTTATTTATTTATTTGAGAGAGACAGGGGCAGAGATAGGGAGCAGAGAGGAGCAGGAGAAGCAGGCTCCCTGCTGAGCAGGGGGCCCGACGCATGGCTTGATCCCAGGACCCTGGGATCATGACCTGAGCTGAAGGTAGACGCTTAACTGACCGAGACCCCCTGGTGCCCCTAGGTAAAATTTTTAATGCCATAAATCACAACACTGATGTAGATAGTGCCCAAACCCAACCAGTGGTGGGCACACAGTGCCATCATGCTTGATCCTAGCCAGTCCTTTGTCAAACACTTGTGGTCCCTTACACAGCCATTAAAAAGGAAGAGACATGAGTGTATGAAAACAGAAAAATCTGTACAATATGCTATTAAATTAAAAAAATTGGTTGTAAAACAGTATCTATAATAAAATTCCATTTTAATTATATACCATATATATAAGATATATAAAATAGCTCATATTTAATGAACACTTCCAAGGTTCCAGGCACTGATTTAAGACTTTATACATATTTCCCTTGAACTTCCTAAAGAACTAGAAGGAAGCTACTGTTTTTATCCCAATTATGCTGATGAGGCAAATTGAACCAAGTAAAGTGTAAGTGATTTCTCCAGATACCAGAGTCAGTAAGTAAGAGAGCTACCACACAAATCCAGTGATTCTGACTCTGTGCCCCATGCCCTTCATCACCAGATCACACTCCACAAAGCCATAGAAAGGTTAAAGCAAGATATTAACAGTGGTTAGTTCTTAAAATGGGTCCTTTTCTTCTTTTAACTTATCTGGAATATAAATAATAAAAATAATATACATATCCAATGTATTTATACAATGACTGTCTCTCATTGGAAAAAACAGCCATTCATGGTAATTGGAAAATCGTTTTCTCTGCCAATTGATTTCTGAGATGCATTGCAGAGCCCTTTGCCGCCCTGCTCATGGGCTTGTAATCTTTTTAAATATTCCAAGGTCTAATTGTTTAGTTGCTGAATGAAGCCGATCCCTTCAAGAATCACTAACAAGCTTAATAACACCTTTCAAAAAAGAGCTGAATAACCAGTTAAATGAAATTACATAGGAAGCATTATCTGCTGTTATAAGTCAATTTTGATATTCTCAGACTTCCAAATTGGTTGTTCTTTTTCTGACTCTGGGGCAAACAAACATCTCCCACTTCCCAGTTTGTCAGCACAAAAGAAAATCATTGTCAAGCCCTACTTCCTCATATGTATTTCACTGGGAGATGTTAGAAAACATGCACTTTCAAACGCTGAACAGACACTTTTACAAAAGGTCATGCTGACCACTGGAAAATGAGCTGGTGTATATAACTCCATTCATCTCAGCAGTTCAATTAATCTTCCAGTTTTTGAGTATTTGAAAGGTGGTGGAGGGGAGCAAAATCAATACGTTGCCTACAGCACCATTCATGCGACAGTGCAGGCTTCCTGGGATCCGAAGAAAATGACTAGCTTTGTGGGGAGACTTTATAGAATGTTTTCACTGGGGAGGTCTCTCCGGGGTCATTAACTAAGAGCCAGTCATCTCTCTTCATCCTTAGGGCTTCCATCTTGGGGTCAGGGCACCATCCTTGGGCAGGTTAGGCTTGAAAACAGAGGTTTCTCATTTCCTGGTCCATAGCTTGAGCTCATTTTTCTTTAAAGTATATTGCTAGAGATAAAGAACTCTTGCATATCCGCAAACATGATGCCGGGACACAAAATCTCCATGCTAGCGATCACCCTCTTAATGTGGGTGGCGGCAGGGAGGGGGTGGCTGGCTACCAGCTGGGCTTCCCAAGGCAGAAACCTGTGCAGGCAGAACACTGGCCACCATGCACACCCTGCAGAACAGCCCCACAGTCTGCCTGCTCCTGGGTGCGTGCAGGGCTCGGGGAAAGTGGGACCCCAGTGTTCATGACAGCAATCAGAGTGACCGTAATAATTTCCTGCCGCATGCCACACACCAATAAGCTCTTTGCCCGCATTGTTTCATTAAATCCATCCCATCAGCCCATGAAGCGGATTCCCTGATCACCCCCATTGCTTTATGCGGGTATGGATGCTCCGAGAGGCAAAGTCATGGTAACTTCAAAGCTGCCTGTGAATTTTTATATTTCATGACTCTGGGCTACTTCTGGCTTCCTGAGTAGCCAGTGGAGTGCAAGTGTATTAAAGGCCTCTCTCTTTCTTACTCTTTTTTGCCAAAGACGATAGAAGTGCTTAGAATATTTCTCATATTTATGTTGGCTGCAGAGCGTAAGTCTGAATAGATTCTCTGAAGTAAGCATTCTTTTCCTGCCTGCACTTGCTCCATATGCCTGTAGGTATTATGAGTTGCTTTACAGTAACCATTCTGCTTTTCCATATTTTTTATGCTTGATCCATGCAAACTTTTGTTTGGCTTACTGGTTTGAATGCACACATGCATACACACATACACTTAAAAGCACAGAGTGTATTTTCTAAGACCTGCTATTTAAAGGCTATGGGACTTTCTGAGAAATCACTTTTTTTAGAGTATTTCAATTTGTGAATTATCATTTTTTTAAATTGGTTTCATGGGATCCACTTGTGTATGGTTTCACTTAATAAATCATAGGCATGAAGAAAAAGCATTAGGAGAGTGTGTTATCCTTTGCCTGGGTCTCTCTCACAGGTTTGTGGGTTTTTTTTTTTTAATTTAACTTATTTATTTGAAAGAGAGCAAGCACAAGAAGAGGATGGCACCAGATGGAGAGGGAGAAACAGACTCCCAGGAAGCCTGACATGGGGCTCAATCCCAGGACCCTGAGATCATGACCCGAGCTGAAGGCAGACACTTGACCAACGGAGCCACCCAGGCACCACTCTTTCCCAGTTTTGTTGAGACTCTTTGGGTTGCCAATATCAGACGCCCACTTCAAATTAGCTTAGGCCCAGAGTGGAATTTATTGGAAGACACTGAGGTTGTGGCTCCTTAGGGCAAAGAAAAAGCCTAGGGAAGTTTAAGAAGAGGAGAAAGATGGTAGGAGTCCATCCAGCCCGAGTCTGTGGTCTTTCCTTACAGAGCCTCATTGCCCACATCACTCAGCAGTCTTTTCTCATTGGCATTGTCCCTTGATTTCACTTCCAGAGAAAGAGGAGCTGAGTAATCCAGTCTGAGTCAGGGGTCCAGTTCTGTTCCCACACCACCAATGGTCAGGAGAGCAGGGTGTCATTGTAGGAACATAACTGCTGGTGGCCCATACTGCATATTAGCCTATGAATGTTTGTGTAGATGTTTATGGGTGTGTGACAGGGGGCACAGTGGTGGAGGGGATGACGCTCAGGGATCTGTGACTGAACTGACACCCCCAGATGTTTTCTCCACATACACTTTTGCTCCAGAGGGAAAGAGACTTCTGTTTTTCTTATATTTTAATAATATCATTGCTGTTCACTTCCTGTCTGAGGATTTTGATACCCAAACCAAGTTGCACAGATGGTACCTAAATGCCCTTTGAGCACTCATGATGCTTACCCATCACATGTCATCTGGTACTCAGGAATTCATCTCAGTGGAAAATGCACCTGCTGGGGGGGTGATAGTTTTCACTTAGAAACACCTACCGCCCTTTGTGATGGGACTGCCAAGAATCAATCATGTTCCAAATATGTTGCCCTCTGACACCAATTAAATAGGTTTTCATCTCTTTGGGAAAGGAATTTTCTTCTTCCTTGCTGTTCCATTAATGTTCATGAACTTAATGTGTGTGGTATGATTGCCCGCAGGCCTGTGTCATGCCATCTTTGCTATAGTGAACTGCCCACAATTCACTAATCACTTGCATGCAATGGGCATAAGGGAGGTGAGATTCAGCCTTTGCTGGGATCAGGGACTGAGAAGTTGCCCTGGATCTGCTTTTAGTGCTGATGGAGACTTAGTCAAATAGTATTGACCATTGGTATTTTTCTCTCCTGATCTGTAAGGTGGTATCAGAATGCCCATCTCACCCAAGGCACTGGAAGAAGGCAGATGGGATAACATGGGTGAATGTACTTTGGATATTATAAAGCTCTATGTAAATGTTAAGTATGGTCTCCATTTTAAAATCTGCAAGGGTGGTTCAACATTCACAAATCAATCAATGTGATAGAACAAATCAATACGAGAAGAGAGAAGAACCACATGGTCCTCTCAATTGATGCAGAAAAAGCATTTGACAAAATAAAACATCCGTTCCTGATTAAAATGCTTCAAAGTGTAGGGATAGAGGGAACATTCCTCAACTTCATAAAATCTATCTATGAAAAACCCACAGTGAATATCATCCTCAATGGGGAAAAGCTGACAGCCTTCCCTTTGAGATCAGGAACACAACAAGGATGCCCACTCTCACCACTCTTGTTCAACATAGTACTAGAAGTCCTAGCAACAGCAATCAGACAACAAAGAGAAATAAAAGGTATTCAAACTGGCAATGATGAAGTCAAACCCTCTTTCTTCGCAGGTGATGTGATACTTTCTATGGAAAACCAAAAAGACTCCACCCCAAACTACCAGAACTCATACAACAATTCAATAAAGTGGCAGGATACAAAATCAATGTACAGAAATCAGTTACTTTCTTATACATAAAGGGAAATTAGAGAATTGATTCCATTTACTATAGCACCAAGAACAATGAGATACCTGGGAATAAACCTAACCAAAGTGGTAAAGGATTGGTACTCGAGGAACTACAGAACACTCTTGAAAGAAATTGAAGACACAAAAAGATGGAAGACCATTCCATGCCCATGGATTGGAAGAATAAACACTGTTCGAATGTCTATACTGCCTACAGCAATCTATACTTTCAATGCCGTTCCAATCAAGACTCCACTGGTATTTTTCAAAGAGCTGGAGAAAACAATCCTAAAATTTGTATGGAATCAGAAGAGACCCCGAATTGCTAAGGAAATGTTGAAAAAGAAAAACAAAACTGGTGGCATCTTGTTGCCTGATTTCATGCTATGTTACAAAGCTGTGATCACCAAGACAGCATGGTACTGGCACAAAAACAGACACATAGACCAGTGGAACAGAGTAGAGAGCCCATATATGGACCCTCAACTCTATGGTCAACTAGTCTTCGACAAAGCAGGAAAAATATACAGTGCAAAATAAGTCTCTTCAATAAATGGTGCTGGGAAAATTGGACAGCTATGTGTAGAAGAATGAAACTTTACCATTCTCTTACATGCACAAAGATAAACTTGAAATGGATAAAGGACCTCAATGTGAGACAGGAATCCTTCAGAATCCTAGAGGAGAACATAGGCCCTAACCTCTTTGACATCGGCCACAGGAACTTCTTTCAAGATATGTCTCCAAAGGCAAAGGAAACAAAAGCGAAAATGAACTTTTGGGATTTCTTCAAGATCAAAAGCTTCTGCACAGCAAAGGTAACAGTCAACAAAACAAAGAGGCAACCCATGGGATGGGAGAAGATATTCGCAAATGACAGTACAGACAAAGGGCTGATATCCAAGATCTATGAAGAACTCCTCAAACTCAACACACACTAAACAGATAATAATGTCCAAAAATGGGCAAAATGTGTGTTGGAGAGGATGTGGAGAAAGGGGAACCCTCTTACACTTTTGGTGGGAATGCAAGTTGGTGCAGCCACTTTGGAAAACAGTGTGGAGATTCCTTAAGAAATTAAAAATAGAGCTTCCCTATGACCCTGCAATTGCACTACTGGATATTTACCCCAAAGATACAGAGGTAGTGAAAAGAAGGGCCATCTGTACCCCAATGTTCATAGCAGCAATGGCCACAGTCGCCAAACTGGGGAAAGAACCAAGATGCCCTTCAACGGACGAATGGATAAGGAAGATGTGGTCCTTATATACAATGGGGTATTATGCCTCCTTCAGAAAGGATGAATATCCAACTTTTGTATCAACATGGATGGGACTGGAAGAGATTATGCTGAGTGAAATAAGTCAATCAGAGAGAGTCAATTGTAATATATAGTTTGTGGAGCATAAGGAATAACATGGAGGACATGGGGAGATGGAGAGGAGAAGGGAGTTGGGGGAAATTGGAGGGGGAGACGAACCATGAGAGACTGTGGACTCTGAGAAACAAACTGAGGGTTTTGGAGGGGAGGGGAGTGGGAGGTTTGGTGAGCCTGGTGGTGGGTATTATGGAGGGCATGTGTTGCATGGAGCACTGGGTGCGGTGCATAAACAATGAATTCTGGAACACTGAAAAGAAATTTTTAAAGAATAAAAAATTATAAATAAATAAATAAAATCTGCCAACCCATGTTTCTTTTTTTTTTTCATCACATATTATTTCCTTTCAGTGTTCCAGAATTCATTATTTATGCACAGCACCCAGTGCTCCATGCAATACGTGCCAACTCATATTTCTTAGATGGTTAAAACACATGCATCCAAGCTTCCAATCAACCAGAGACCTTGCTTTCTCCGGGCCATGTGGCAGAGAAACAAAATCTGAATTATGTTGTTTGAACTGCTCTTTCATTTTAGAAACTGTGAAGTCTCAAAAGAAAATAAATATTCTCTGATATTCACATCTGTACCCCTATGGGAATAATTAGGAGAATCTCATAGGTAAAATTATACATAAAATATCTCCCTGGAGATCCATTTTTCTATGCAACCATTCCATAAAAAGGGGAATTGCTCCTATCCACACCCACGTTCACTCCCTGAAGACATAAAATCCTTGTAGTATTATCAGGGTTACTTAAGTGTTGTTGCAAATATAAATATTCCGTAGTTATCTAGGCTCTGAGGATTTATTATTTATACATGTAGGGTCATCTCAAATGCTTAGATACCATTCAGGAGAAGTAAATAATTTATTTTCCTGTAAAAATAGACTTAGACCTATAAAGGATCCTTCTCACTCTAGAGATAACTCATTATCTCTTTATCCCCTAAGGAAATTAACATTCTGGCTATAGGCTTGGCATGAATCCATTAGGGCTATGCCCATCTGCTCAGGACAGTCCCATCTCACAGCATGTCTGAATGACCACACAAATCTGCTTCCTAAGCCATACTGACTGGCATCTGGGATTTCAAAGACAGAACCATTGGCAGTATCAACAGCTATAGAGAAGTCAAAAAGAATCATAAAGGCCATTTGTTGAGAGAGAAGGTGGCTGTTGGTAAGAATGGCAGAATGGCAGGGGAGAAGCCAGAAATGCAAGGACTTAAGCAGGTTAGGAAGCTGGAAAAGCAGAAGCACAGAGACCCACCTGCTTGACAGATACATTAGCAGTGGAAGAAAGGAGAGGAATAGATCAAGGCCTCAAAGCAGGTCATGTATTTATTTTCTTAGTTACTTACAGTCAAAGCATGTCATGTTTCATGACCACGGGGAAGGAGCGAATGAGACCTTACCCGCTGTAAGCTGTGCCATCTTGCTCAAGTGACTTGACTTTTCTGAGCCTGGAAAGTTTCTTCTGTAAAATAGAGATGATACCATATATTTTATTGGTAATGAAATAATTCATGAAATGCTTAGCTTCACATTGTGCAAGGCACCCATTAAGTGATGGATAAATGTTTATTAGCAAAAAGAAGGGGCAGGGGAGAAAAAGGCAGCCAAAGCACCAACAGAAGAAGAAAGAGGTAGGGAAGGGGATGGTAGTGGAGGAGATAGAAGTGGACTCTCTGTCCCTTTGTGACCAGTTTAAAAAAAAGGGTGGGGGAGCGCCTGGGTGGCTCAGTGGTTAAGCCGCTGCCTTCGGCTCAGGTCATGATCTCGGTGTCCTGGGATCGAGTCCTGCATCGGGCTCTCTGCTCAGCAGGGAGCCTGCTTCCTCCTCTCTCTCTGCCTGCCTCTCTGCCTACTTGTGATCTCTGTCTGTCAAATAAATAAATAAAATCTTTATAAATAAATAAATAAAAAAGGATGACTGGACATGCACATAGAGAGAGATGCTTTTGGGCAAAGAGGTAGGAGGGGAAATCCTGATGGACATTTCCAGGCACCTCAGCAAAGGACACATGGTTTTTTTTTAGGAAACAATAACATGGAGGGACAGTTAGGAGAGAGAGAAATGGGTCCAGGATTGCCCTAGTGAAACACTCATTAAGAGGTGAGCATGGAGAGCACCTGAGTGGCTCAGGCCACTAGGTGTCAGACTTCTGATTTCCAACCAGGTCATGATCTCAGGGTCATGGATCGAGCCCCCTGTCTGGCTCCACGCTCACCGAGGAGTGTGCTTAAGATTCTCTCTCTGCCCCTCCCCCTGCGTGTGTAAGCACACACCCTTTCTCTCACTCCTCCTTCCCCCTTGAAGGCGGACACAGCAGTAGCGAGTGTTCCTAAGTGTTTCTTCTTCAGCGTTTTCTACCTTCCTGGGAGACTGAAAGAATTGATGTCCATTCTGCAGGCTCTTGTAAAACATTCTCAGCTCTTCTGAAGAAGGAACTGCATAAAGGGGAATAATAGCACTAATGAATGTTGAAAGCCTTGCTGTATTCATGTAATGATATGCAGCCTAGAAACAGATCCCAGAGCCGGAGAAGCTCGGGTATGGGAGAGAAAAATGTAAACTTAATTGGAAAGCTCTCCCAGCCTCGTATCTGCTATGCACTATTTACTCTGTTTAGGGGCTTTCCTTGTAATTAGGTTATTAAAATGCAATCACTCTCCTTTTTTAGGCTACCTGAAGCAATATAATTTTTCTCAAGCAAAGCAGAAAGATAAAAGTTAAAATAAAATCATGGTTTTGCATAGCATGTAAAATACCTTTGAATGAATTTATCCATTTATTGAAGACATGTTTAGTGAGAACCTACTATGTGCTAGGTGTTTTGCATTTAATGGAGCTATAACCCTTATGGTTTCCACAATCATGGATACACATAATCTTTAGAGGAAATTTCATTTCTGCATGCAATGGGAAATTAACATAAGCACGTTGTCTCCCTTCCTCAAACCCAACTTCACAGATTTTAGAAAAAAAGCCAAAGACCCGTGGATGTACCCCAGACTTAACATCAAAACCATGAATCATCCACAGGAAGACAGAAGGTGGTTGAGTCTCTGCGTGGAAGGAAAATGAGAGCCTACATCAGAAGAAGCCGAGGGCCAAGGGTGGGGCGTATGTTTGGCGGGCTGGCTGAATCTACTTTACCTTTCTCCAACCCTGACCTCAGTGGACCATGGATCCTTGTTGGATTCAGCCGCAAATCCCCTCCCTGACCCAACGCTCACCAGGGGCAATCAGGCAACTTTGGGAAGGAGCTAGAATCCCTTGGGATGATACACATAGGGAGGCTGGTCAGGCCCCAAGATGTCCCCTCACATCCCCCAGTCACAAAAGCAGGTAGAGAGTTTTTGGAAAAGAGAAGTTACCAAGGTTCTCTAAGGGGGAGAGTCTGGGGAGGCAGGGGGTCAGGGGTAGGAGGCAGGAGCAGTAAGCACACTGGGAGTGGTTGATTTTGAAGCGCAGTTTCAGAGCTGGTCCCGCTTGCAGTCCACTCCCCATCCCATGAGCCAGTGCGTGCCTCTCCCTCAAGTACACAGGAGTCTCTACACCGACTGAAATTCCCGAGGGAAACATGCAGAATGGGGGTGCGGGGGTAGGGGTAATGAGACCTCTGCTCTCCACACACCTCCTGAGAGGCGAAACTGAGAAGCCTCTAGTGGAGAAATTGAAAATAAGCCCAATAAACATCTTCACACATTAAGGAGGCCTATCTGAAACGTGAAATAAGAGTGAGCCCTTGGAAGTCAGAAACAGTGGGAGATCCCGGGCAGGACAAATCGCAGTGTAGAAGTGGAAAACTCCATCGGTGTGTCGAACTGCTGAATGGCTACTTCCAAGCAAGAGGGATGACATTAGGAGAGAGAAGTGAGGTGGAGGAAGTGTGGGGGAGTAAAGGAATTGGCAGGTTTTGTTTTTGTTTTAGACAGGCAATGACGTCCTATTACCCGGCCCGTGACAAGGGGAACGGGTACTCCAGGTGGGACCGCCAGGCCGGGCCGAGGTACCGTGGGAAGGATGAGAACGCGGGAATGCTCTTCTAGCGGGAGAAACGCCAGTGATCATAAAATGAAGAACCCCTAAAACCTAATAAGTTATAAAATATGCATTTTGGTAGAGGGGAGGGAAGCTGGGGTGAAGCGGGAGGTGGGCTGTTGTCTTCATAATCCTTGAAGTCAAGAAATAAACCTCAGTCGAGTCCCTATAGAACATGCGATCATTCAGACTGTGACCCTTTGGATCAAAGAGCCCCCACTGGGACCTCATTTCTAAAAATCCATGTTCAGAGTAAATCTTTTTCCTGATGGCTCCCCCCACCCCTTAAAATCTGACCATTCTATTTTCGAGTCAGACCTCAGGGGTGCCCAAATGCAAAATATAAAACACGTTTCTGGAATACTGTCTCCACCACTTCCCCCACCCCCAAAACCTCTCCTGGGCCATTAGATTTTGGATTACAAACCGTCCTTGGGAAGTTTCCAGGCCTCTGGTGTTTCTGAGGCTGGCTCATTGAGTCGGTGGACGAGTCATTACCCAGAATGATAGAACTTCAATGTGGTCCTTACCCTATCCTTTCTCCACAACGGCTTTTATAGCAGCGTTTCATCTGCATTCAATTCACTGGTCCTCCCCTAATTAGCCTAAGTATTTCATTACTGGCCCCCGCCTGGTGGATTATCTGAGTACCCTGGTATCAATCAACAAGACATTTCCTCTGATTGAATCTGTAGGCTCACAGCCCTGGGATGTCACGGGGTCCTGTTCTGTCAGAAATATATTAAGGGGGGAGGATTTACTGCCCGGTGGCCAGAGAACTTCTTCCATTGTCATCAGCTTCTCGTTATGGTTGGTAAAAAGCTCCATCAGGATCCCTCCCACAGCGTGGACCTCCACGTGGGAAGGTATTCTGCAGTCCAGAGAGAGACAGACTCCCTGATGTCACCAGCCTCCAGGTGGTAACTTCAGGGCTCCTGTGGGAGAAGGTTTACCTACTAACAGGCTGGCGAGGGTCATGGGATATGTGAAGCATCTCCTGATGCTTTGGGTTAACTGAATTTAAGGATAGCTCTTTAGAAGGAGCGTGATTAGGCCTTGAAGTAACATTTCTCTACAGAAGTGACTTGGTCCGATTCCTAGAGACTTAACATTTTTTGGTAGGGGCAGGAATGCAGAGAACTGAATCTTAAAAAACAGGCTCCCCCCCCACCACCACCAAATTGTGTTTCTCTTCAGCTCAAGGTTTTAAGAGCTTCTTTAACGGTTCATTCAAATTTTATTGAGCACCCATTGTATGCAAGGCCTAGGCGGGGCACTGGGGAGAGGTGGTAAAGCAGAGACAGCTAGCTGGGTTTGTTTACCTGAAGAAAGAACAGTAATGGAATTCTCTGGAGCTCTTCTAATATGTAAGGTCTTTGATTCTGACCATGCTCTGTATAAAAGCGTCATAACAAAGCTGTAGTTTCTCTTGGAAAAAATTCTCTGAACAGATACAGGACTGAATTTCTGAGGATATGCTTTTTGCTTCTCTTATCCTATTACAACTAGAGTTGTATAGTTGTTTAATGCAGGCCCTGAATGGAGTGTACTATTGCTCCCTCTTTTCCTCCGCAAAGGTACACACCCAAGAAAGAAACTGTAGTACTCTTTGAGGCATTCACTTTTCTATTTATCTTCTTGTTATGAACATATCTCTGTATTTAACTTTACAGGGAAAAGTATGTATGCAACAGCGGTTTGATTGTCCTTTTGTCTTTTCAAATTAGGTGAATGATACTTTGATTAACAAATAATGTGCGATGCTCTTCCATCCTCTGGGGCGGTCGGGGGTGGGGTTAAGTTCTAACAGCAAGAAATCAAAGGCCACTTTCCAGGGGTCGAGCCAGCTCCAAGGACCAGCTCCCTGTTTGTAAGCAATGCAAGTTATCTTGGAGAACCTGCAGCTAGAATTTTAGGGTAAGTTTAAATGTCCCAAGTGCACCAATGGTGAGACTGTGAATGGATACATCCACTTTGGAAGATGGTTTGGCATTCCTGTTAAATTTGAGAACACACATACTTAATGAAATTTGAGAACACACATACTTAATGATCCAGAAACTTTACCACCAAGACAAATACCCCCAGAGAACCTGCTACCTGAGTATCCCAGAGTGCACGAGCAAGAATGAGCCCAGCAGCAAAATGTCAATAGCCTGAATGTCCATCAACCCAATGGTGGTAGAATGGGTCAGTTACATCATGGGCACCTCCTGTAATACTACAGCATCATGGAAATAGATTACAACTAGACACATCTGCGTGAATGAATTTCACAGACAATACTGAGTGAAGGACACATCACGGAGACCACATGTAGTAGGACTCCATTCATACGAAATTCTAAAACAAGAAAATTAAGCATATGGTTAGAGATACACAGGTGCTAAAACTATAAAGAAGGTCAGGGAAATGATGACTATGAAAATCAACATATCAACTGTGATTAGAAAAACAGGTGGGGGGTAGGCAAAATCCTGTTTCTTGGTCTGGATAGCAGTAGCAAAATAGCAAAATAGCTTTTATGAGTATTAAACTGTGACTATGAGGGCACCTGGTGGTTCAGTCAGTTCAGCATCCGACTCTTGATTTTGGCTGATGTCATGATCTCAGGGTCCTGGAACGGAGCCCCGCCTCAGGCTCTGTGCTCAGCTTGGTCTGCTTGTCTCTCTCTCTCTGCTCCTTTCCTCTGTCTCTCCCTCTTCTCTCTCAAATGATTAATGAATAAAATCTTAAAGAAAATAAATAAACTGTCAGAGCTTCTCTACCACGATGTGCTCCTCTCTGCCCCGGATGTCTGAGTATCTCTGCACTGTTTTTCAGGGTCTGCTGTTGCATCGATCCGAGCCTCAGAAAGTAGAGCGATTCACTGATGATGCCCTCTCTGCCGTTAGCAGAGCACGTTCCCTCTCCCAGAGTCAGTGCCTGTCCGTTGTGCCTAAACCTTCAGCATCTGCCAACACAGACCGCAGCCACGGGCACATTCCAGGGACAGCTGACAAGGACCAGGGGGGTTTAGGACAGCACTTCTGGGGCAGCATAGGTTGGGGACAGTAACCACGTTTGTATTAAACTATGGACTCTGATTTCAAAACCCTGAGCACAGAAATGGTGGGGAGTGGGAGGGAAGAGTGAGGTCTGATTGAAGAAGAGAGACTCTAGAATGTCAGAGGAGAGGCAGTCCCTCAGATCAAGCCCCACCTGTATGACCCTGACATTGCTAACTTCCCCAGGGTGATGAGACACATCAGAGCTAACCTGTTGGTGGGGTTACGTTAATGGAATTCATTTCCTCCACTGAACAAGTATGATTGATTTCGTGCTGGTGCCCAGAACAGATCCAGCCCTGCAGGTGGAGAGACTTAAATCAAAGGGAAAATCAAAGACAAAACACAGCCAGGTAAGCAGGTGCACCTTCTGAGGCATGTGATGAGATGCAGGCAGGGGTCAGGATGGGGGTGCACAGAGGTGGGGTGCCTCTACCGTGATGAAAGGGAATGTGGAGGGAGCATGGCTGTTTTGTTGGTCCACAGACACTTTGAACTCACTGTGGCCAAACCCTGAACCATAATCCTCTCCCTCAAAACCCTTTCCACCCTCTCCCAACCCAGGGTCACGCCTCCCCACCCTTCCACACAGAAACCCCAAGCAGAAGATGGGAGCCATGTACAGATGTGGCCTCTCACTCACCACCTCCTTCCATCACTGCCTGTGTTGGGCTGTTCGAGGACGGCCAGGGGAGGACAGCACTCTGCAGGACCAGGGGTTTGAACAAATGGAGGTATCAAACAAAGAATAGCAGATGTCATGAAAACGTTACCTTTTCTTCAGGGAGAGACTCAGCGGAAGCCATAGCTTCAGGTCTGTGGACCAAGGAGACTTGCAAATACAGAACCTCACAATTAGGGTTGCCCATTCAGTCCTGGCAGAAGGGCAGGACATCGTGTGTCCAGGGGAGAGTGAAGGCATGGAGACGCAGAGAAGCTCTGGTGTTCTCAGTGGACCCTCTCACTCCCCAGGAAGGAGGGCGGAGCTGAGCTGACTGAGTATGTCCAGTTATTCTTCCCAAAAATGCCAGTTCAATGTCACTAACTCCCGGAAGAAGGGATAGAGCGCAAGAGGTATAAAAGTCCCCAAGTGTGCCTCGGGACAATTTCTTCCTCGCAGAAACCCAGAGAGTAGAAGAGCCCAGTCCTTCTATTTTGTGACTATCTTGTGCTTTGTCTACTCTTCTGCAAATCCACTGTTAGAAATTATCGCATGGCTCTAGTCAGACTTTCTCTAATTCCTTGCTTGAATTATTGCTTCCTGCCCAAGCTGATCCCTGAATCCACATTGTGGGCTGACTAATCTTTATAAAAACCAACCCAGGCTCATCATTTCTACTTAAAATACATCCATGGAGGTGTCTGCTTTCATGATCAAGCTCACAGCCATTATCCTGAGACATGAGGTTTTGTGCTATTTGCCAACCTGCCCAGATTCCTTCTTGCCCAGATTCTTCCTTCCCACACGTACCCTTCATTCCAGCCGGCCCAAACTACTGGCAGTTCCTTAGACCAACGGCCTTCCATGTCCCCATCCCTCCTCCAACCCTCTGCCTGAAATGTCTCCTTTTCTCTTCTTTACCTGGTAACTCTTACTTAGCCTCAGAACAGAATCACTCCCACTAACTGTCACCCAGCCCCCTCCATCTGAATACATGTTGTCTACGCCCCACAACACCCTGTGTGCTCTAATGCAGGGCACAGCCCCCTGGACTGCATGTTTTTTACTTGTTATTCTTTTCCTTGGTCTGCAAACTCAAGGAGGACACTATTTACTTCTTGTGTAACAAGTACTGATCCCCAAGTCTGCCACAGACGAGATGTGCAGAAAATGAACGATCAGATCATCTCTACGGGTCCCTCTTATTTTGATAGTCCATGATTTAGTGAAGCCCTGCCATCCCAGGAGAGGAAGAGAACATCTAACAAGATGCCCAGGTGGGAAACAGGAGGAGCAACTGGCACCCGTACATCCCTTTATCGTTTCCAGAACCTTTTTCATGGACTCCCTTACTGGTGCCCTCTGGGGTGAGTTTGCTCTCAACTCTGGAGCCATAGAAAAGGTAGAGAGAGCAATGGAGACACTGATGTCAATCACTTCAGCATGCTGACAAAGGCACAAAGGCCGCGCTTCTTCAGAGAAGGGATGGCAACCAGGAGGAAGGGGAACAGGTGTCCCCAAGAACGTCTGAGTTCTCTGTGCTCCAGCAGGATGCTGGACCCCGCCCAAGACGCTCCTTATGGGGTCTCAGGACAGCCCTTAAATTGACCATGAGCCCCTTTCCCATGTGCTTCCAGTCAAGGTCCTTGACCCAAAGCCCACCCAGGTTCACCCATCTTTCCCTCAACATGGAGCTCTCTCAACCATCGGACGCTCGGGCCCTGATTACTGTGTGCCTCATTTTCTTGTGACTTCTACTTCTCACGATAACATCAGTAACCTAGGAAGAGACCCGTGTGAGGAGGGTAACCAAGAAGTGGGGGCTGACCAGGCCAGCTCAAGTGGGGTCTTCTGCTCTAGTGGCTTTTTCCACCCCGGATCACTCCTCAGTCTCCACCTTCTCGTCCTGTCTGTGTCTCCCCACCTCATGCTGACATTACATACATCTTCTGTTTCTACCAATAAACCATGAAGTACAAAATATCCCCAGTGCATTTGCCTATAGAAGATCTCTTACCAACACATAATATACACTTTACTCTCAGCTTTTAAAATCTGGTATTTAATACAGCAAATTCTCTTTTCATCAACATTATGCACAATTCTGAACACACATAGTCTCATTTAATCTGCTTCACAACCCACATTGTTTGTCTTACTATTATCCCCACATACACATTTTTAAAAACTCAGGCTCTAACAGAGTAATGGCTTTGCTTAAAGTCTCCAGGCTGGTTAGGAGTCAACGTGAAACTAAAAGAAAAAACCCAAACAATAATTTGAGTAATGCTTCCTGTGGGCCAGGCCCACCCTTATTCTAGGCATTTGGGATACATCAGTAACCAAAACAGGTAATGTATAATATTGGTGAGAAGAGAATATATTGTATTAAAATATTGGAATCTATAGGTTAAGAATCAAGTATATATAATGCATTTGGTAAGAGATCTTCTAAGTCTCACTCTAGAGGGAGAGAGAGACAAGAAACCAAGAAGTTGGGAGAGATTGAGAAGACAAGAAATAGAGCAGAATCAAGGGAGTCAGAGGTATGGGGCGGGGGGCGGAGGCAGGTGGTGATTTTAATGAGGGTGATCAGGGTGGGCTCATTGAAAAGGCAATCCTGGAGCAAGATCTTGGATTTCTGAAGGAAGAGTGTTCTAGTCAGAGGAGACAGTTGGTGTGCCTGGGGCCTGAAGCTGGAACATGGCTGCCATGTTGGATGGAGACAGGAGGCCATGGGCTGGAGCAGCGTGGGCAAGGGCAGCAGATGAAGTTGGAGACGAGCTAGAGGTGCTGGAGGTGCTAGAATTATTTTTACCTATCACACAGAAGACATCAGAAGGATCTCTGTGCATTAAGAAATAGTTACTACCCTTAAATAAAATATGGAGCCCGGGGTTTATCCTGAGCCACCGATCCATCCACATGAGAAAGTTAGGATGCCATTTCAATTCTAATTTCCACATCCCATCGGGTTCAAGTGATCTATGCACTGCAGATAAAGCACTAGTCACTTCTGAGTAACTTTTAATGAGCATGACCTAGAGTCGGCATATATATATATATTTTCCTTATGGTGAAAAATCCATTTAAATCTTAAGGGATGAATAGACCATATCTTAAAGCTTCCCCATCAGTCATTTGAATAGCTTTATTGGGACCTTCTGTTTTCTTCCCTGTGCATAAGTGATCTGAACCAATTTCTTCCTCTGTTGCAGAAGACAGGGAAACACAGTTTAATGGGGCCAGAAATTATAATTTTCGGTGACCTTCGTTTGAATTTCATTTCCCCCAGGGAAAGAGTTTGGAGGCACAAAACTTGCTTTATGATTGTGATAACAAACTGGCAGGAAGATTGTAGCTCCCAATGACAGCGGGAACGGAATGATGTTCCTGGTATTCAGAGAGAAATGCCTACCTAGGTGCCCAGCCCCTGAAGGGAGAGACGACTGCAGATTCACCAGGAGCTGATGGCTGGGCGGAGAGGCTGCCTTCCATTCCTTTCACTCTGTCGCCTGGACAGCCCTCGTCCAACCCCACGGAGGAAGTCTTAGATAAGCATCTGTGATCTCAGCCCACGGAGCTGTCACTCTCAGGATTGACTTGCAAGTTCACTCTTGAACTTGAACTTGAACTTGAACTCCTAAACACGGATCACAGCACACAGACTCCAAGTCACTCTGTTGGAAAGGGAAGTGCATAGGACAATACCCAGGTGGGATAGATATAAAATTGTTTTTAATTTTATATTGTTTTAAATATTTAATTTGTTTTGTTTTATATTGCTTTTTGTCTTGTTTTATATTATTTGATTTGTTTTCTATTTTAAATTTTAAATTGTTTTCAATTTTAATTGTGTTCAAAGCTTACTCTCAGCTTCATTCTATGGAAAGGTGTCATCTTTCTTTCCAGGGGTATGAGCTTTGAATTTGGAAATCCCAGCTTTGCCTGGGGTACATTTCCAACCTCTCTGTGGTTCTGTTTCCTCATTTTTACATCGCAGAGCTGTTGTGGACTTAAATGGGATAAAGTATGTAATGTGCCTAGTCAAGCATTTGGTAGAGAGAAAAGGATCAGTGGCTGCTATTGTTTTAAAAGACTATTTAAAATCAGGTCTATGAAAATACATATCTTGAATAATTGTTAGTTAGCCTTTCTGAACCAAGAAATTATTCAAGATATGTATTTTATTGGTGATTTTTCCCTCTTAAGCTTTCCTTTTCCTACACATCAAAATCTAAAAGGTGGTATCACAAAGAGTGGTAATGAGGTACAGGGAATATCTTATATTATATCAAAATCCCAATATAAACCATGAGCCCTTACTGCCCTGCCAAAGGGCAAACTTCTCATTTATAATCCAACAAGAGAATTAAGTATTTGGCAGCAAAGACCACATTGAACTTCTGTGCATGAATACTTTGTATTTGCAAACATTTTCTGATTTCCAAAGGGAAAAAGAGCAAGACATTTCAGCAGTAATTCTCGAAACTCTAAACAATATTTCTGAGCCAATGGGGTGTTTCTTTAGAATATATAGAGGATTCTTAATAATCAATAAGAAAAAAGACCAAAAAGCCTAATTAAAAAATAGACCAAAAAACTTCAAGTTCCTCACAAAAGATAGTGAATAAGCAAATAAAAGGTGCGCAATATCATTACTTGTTAGGAAAAAACAATTAAAACCCTCAACTGGACAGGACTATACACACACCAGAATGGAAATTAAAAAGACAATACCAGGTGTTGTCACGGGCATAGTGCAATTGGAACATTTGTTGATACAGCTGTGTGATTTGGCCCAACCCCTCTGGAAAACTGTTTGGCATTTTATACTAAAGCTAAACATAACTTAGCTTAGATACCCAACTCTACCCAACTCCTAGGTATGTGTCCTAGAAAACTCAGAACATATGTTGATCAAAAAAATAAACCAAACCAAACCAAACAAACAAAAACAATGGTCCCCAATTGGAAACAATTCAAAAGTCTTTTGACGGGAAGATGGAAAAATAAATGGTGGTACATATATACTTGGGCAAAGAAGTCAGAATAGTGTTTATCTTTCAGAGGTGAAAATGACTAAGAAGGCCTCAAGGCAGTTTTCTGGGATGATGGGAATATTCTCTATCTTGAACCAAGTCATAGCTGCATGGTTGTAGATACTCAAAGTCATTGAGTTGTACACTTAAAAATTGTATAACTTGGGGGCACCTGGGTGGCTCAGTCACTTAAGTGATTCTTGATTTCTGCTCAGGTCATGATCTCAGAGTCATGAGACTGAGCCCTGCATGGGGCTCTGTGCTGAATGTGGAGCTTGCTTAAGATTCTCTCTCTCTCTCTCTCTTTCTCTCACCTTTTCCCACCGCTGTGCACATACATGTGCTCATGCAATGCACTCTCTCAAAAAGAAAAAAAAATTGTGTAACTTTCATCTCAGTTAAAAGAAAAAGGGGGGGCGCCTGGGTGGCTCAGTGGGTTAAGCCGCTGCCTTTGGCTCGGGTCATGATCTCAGGGTCCTGGGATCGAGTCCCACATCGGGTTCTCTGCTCAGCAGGGGGCCTGCTTCCCTTCCTCTCTATCTGCCTGCCTCTCTGCCTACTTGTGATCTCTCTCTCTGTGTCAAATAAATAAATAAAATCTTAAAAAAAAAAAAAAAAGAAAAAGGGGGGGGGCGGTTAGGATGTGGAAGTGAAAAAAAGGGAAGGAGCTTCCCAGAGCTGAAAGCATGCAAGTGGAGCATGGAGCATTATTATGATTATTGTAAAGATTTCTTTGCTTTAGGGCTTTAGGATGAAGAGATCTACATGCTTGGCTCCTCCACCTTGGTAAACACATAGAGGTCATCTGGGTTGGAGCAGTGCTTCCAAAGCCGCTGGTGTTAAGGCTGGGTGTTTCATGATGTAGAGTTCTAGAGGGAGACACTGAGCAGGAAGTCTCTGTGATGGTCCAGTGCAGGGTTTCTTAGCCTCCACCATGTTGCTATTTTGGACCACAAAATTCCTCGTGATGTAGGGCTGTCTGTGCACTAGAGGATGCTGGCCAGTCTCACCCCTGCAGTCATAAGTCAGAATGCCTCTAGACATTGCCAAGCGTTACCCTCCAACCAGGGCTGGGGGCAAAACTGCCCTTCATTGAGGCTGTAGGTCTAGAAGATCAATGACTCCTAGTTCACAGGACACACTTGGAGAGCAGTGCACCAGAATCACCAAGAGAGCCTTTGAAAACTAAAGATACTACCCGTCTCTGTGAAATACAAGGTCAGCCAAATGAATCCTCAATCCCCTTCTCTTATTGCTGAAGGTAGCATATGACACAATTGTAACCAATTAGATGTAAGTAGTAAGTTTTCTGTAAGTGCTTTTCTTTTTCTCTGCTGAAATACAGACGTGATGGCTGGAGCTGCAGCAACGGTCTTGCAACCATGAAATTAAAACCAAGAGAATTCTAGACACTTTGGTGCTGATGTTGTCTGAGTGACTGGAACCAGTGCTCGACACTGTCTACATTCAGACTTTCCAGTAAGTGGAACAATAAGTAAATACACTCATGTTTGTTTGCATCATTCTGGCCAGGATTTTTGTTATTTGTAGTCAAAAGTATTTATGATCATGTCACTTCCTTCAGAGTGTTTCCTTCATGTCCTTTACCACTGTGACCATGAGGCTCCCTGAAGTGAGTCACCACTGCAGATGGGAATACAGCAGACTTTCCAGCAAAGGAAAAAAGTTTGCTCTGGTTTGGAGACTCCTAACCCTGGCTGCAAGCAGGATCTCCTAGGAAATTAAATAATAATAACAATAATAGTAATAATAATAGCAATGCCCAGGCCCTGCCACGGACCGATGATGACCTGGCTGCTGAGATTCCATGTCTTCTGCGCCCAGCATCTATAAGCTACATCTTCCCATCTGGATGTGCGGAAGGTACAGGAGAGGGTGAGGGCAGAGGCCCATTTCCCATGCCCCCAGCTCCACCTCTCATGACGCCCCAGCTTATCTGTGCTCTGGCCACACTATTGCCTCCTCCTTGGTGGCTGGGTGACTTGTGGGCTTTACTGCACTCTTCTCCTTAGGGGTGTGACGGGGACCTCACTCCCCATCATCTTCTGCCATTCAGAACACAGAGAGTCAATGCTCAGGAACCGGGGACCGCTGTCTGCGTCAGTTATTACAACCACTGCCCTTCGCCCCAAGAAAGGTGCTTACAAAAGGAACCCCTGGGCACCAGTGATGGTCCCACGAAACCTGACTACAGGGACCTGATTTCTGCATGCCAGCCATGACGGCAGGAAAGCATGGTGGTTTGGGCAGGTCATGGGGGATCCTGACGTGAGCAGGGGTATAGCGATTCACAGAATAGGCTGTGAGACTCCTTTTTGTCCTAGAACAAGCTACTCGAGCCTTCTAAGCCTCTCATGCTGAATGGGAATGATGGACGAGGTGAAGCACTGTGTGCCAGTGCCAGTTCATGTAGGAAGTCCCGAGGGCACCAGCACTCCCAAGGGTGAAGAAAGGCATTCTCGAAAGGCACAAATCTTAGAGATGCCAACGGCTTGTGGCCCTCCAAAGGGCCACAGTACATCCGTGGGATGAAAATGTCACAGGGAGGAGCAGGTAGGAAAATGCTATCTTAAAAGGCTCCTTAACGGCTGGGAGGAATGATGGGGAAACGGGCAAGCATGACTGGATCAGAGCCTTTTGATGAACGAGCAGCTTCGTCCCCTGCCATTCGGAGCCCCACATCCCACTCCCCCTCCCATGTGGGCCAAGTTCCAGGCAGCAGGCCAGGGCGCTGACTGTGTCTGGCTCCAGATTTCACTCTCGTTTTGTTTCTTGTTTCACAAACCAGTGACCCATGAACCAACAGAAAAGGCCTTTCCTTCAGTCCTGATGAATTGCAGCTTTTCTGGGATTTATTCCCAGCCCTCCACGACATCTTTAACTTTGTCTTCTATTAAGTTTTTTTTAGCTTGCACACTTTTAATAGTTATTTTCTCCTGAAACTTCTTTTGATTGTTCTTAAAATGGCCTTTAAAAATCCCTACAAGTATTTCCTGATTATGGGGAGTGGACCCAGCATGCTGTGACAATGAGATTTTTCAACTCTTACTTCTCCCAGACACTCCAGCAATCAGGAGGAGGAGGGTTGGGTGGTTTTAGAACTGTAAGCTTTTTCCAAAATGTGGCCCCCAGAAAAACCACTGGAGTCAGAAAAGTACAAATCAAAATGATGCCCAGGAGTCATGAAGGGTAGATATACTATAGGGCAACACCTGTGCCCTTTCTACGGCAGGAATATGTCGATTTCAAACAGTTACAAACTCCTTGTCCCCAGCAGGGTCCCCGGAGTGCCTTGCAGTTTTCATGCTGCTGTGTGGCTTCATTTCTCTGTTTGTTGTCTTTCCTAGTATTTTTTCTGTGTACATAATAAATCACATTTATCCAAACCACTTCTCATCTCTCAGGCTCTGACTCATACCTCTTCGGGAGGATGTTAGCTATTTTCCCATGTGGGTGGATTTTTTTTTTTTTAAGATTTTATTTATTTATTTGACAGAGGGATAGAGAGAGAGCACAAGTAGATAGAATGGCAGGCAGAAGGAGAGGGAGAAGCAGGCTTTCTGCTGATCAGAGAGCCTGATGCGGGGCGGGGTTCGATCCCTGGACCCTGGGATCATGACCTGAGTCAGAGGCAGCCGCTTAACTGACGGAGTCACCCAGGTGCCCCTCCATGTGGGTGTTTTAAAATCCCGCGTTAATTATAGTAATTCCTTCTCCCCATGAAAACAGGCACAGGCAGAAAGAAGTGAAAAGGTTTTTCCTTGTTGTTGTTGTTTTTGTCCTCCATGAAAAGCCTAAAGAAGTTTATTATTTAACTACCAAATTAGCCAAGATTGAATATCATATTTGGGTTTTATAGATTGCCTCAGTGCAAAAATGCCTAGCTGCTGAGGAAAGAGAGTCAATGAGATACATGTAGTCTGTCTACATTCGAATGAGCGAGGTCTCTTTGTCATCATTCAAGTCGAACACCAGAAACAGAGGGGGCACGATAGGACCATCAACCATGAACTCCGTCCTGGCCAGAGGGCCAAGTGGCAGAATACATGTTAAATTCTGGAGTGATGCTGTAAGTTCTTTATTCTTTATAGACCATATACGGACTGTTCTGAGAGATGCTCATCCCCGTCCCCGTCCCCCGCAAAGAATGGCTACTTTCAATTTAGCACCAGCAGTGTGTTAGGTTCTCTGTGGCCAAGCTCCTTGTATAAAGGATCACATTGTATCACACTCTCTGTAGGGCCTGTATACATTGTTACAATCTCTGCTTTCTGGATGAGGAATCGGAAGGTTGCAGAGTAAAGGCCTTGCAGGTAGACAAGGCGGGAAGGAGCTCTTAACCACAAAGCTACCACGTCTCAAAGTGCTGACTGCAGTCAATGGTTTGTTTTTAAAGGACAGGGCTGATGGGGATGGGGTTATGTTTTCTCCCTCTCTGGCCTCCCGCAAGCCTTACCCTATCCCCCTGCTTTGGCACCCCCATGTAGCCAGGGAAAATGGCACAACCCTACTGGACCGATACCCACATCACTGGGCAGTGTTGAGCCCAAGCTTTGGGATCTTGGTCTTCAGCCAGGCTTTCACTTCTCGGATCCCCCTTCCAAGCCGCCTCCCAAGCTCCTGACGGCACTCTACTCCCTTCCTCTTCATTAAGAAAATAGAGATAATCAAGCAGAGCCTCCCAATCTGCTACTCTCTACCTGCCAACAAATTAGGGCTGTGGCCGTGGGCAAGACAGCAAGATCAGTGGTTAGAGCCCCGTTCCCACCTCTGCCCCTGGGAGCCATGTTCCATAACTTGGTGGTTATCTCATCCTGCAGAGTCCATCCATCTCAAAAATTCCTCACTGCATTCCTCATCCCTCCTCACTGCAATTCTGTAATTCAGGCCCTCACCCACTCCCAGCTGGACCAGGTCACACGGAGCACACAGGTGCCCTGCCTCCAGCCTCTCCTTGCAGGACACCAAGCTATCTCAGCACCTCAGCTCTCTTCCCACCACATCACTGCTTACACCCACGGTGGCCTCCTCATTCCATGCCAGACCTCAAACCTTGTAGACATGACAGCGTCTTTCAGGGTCTGGCCAAGGCACCATATATGAACTCCTTCTGCAGTCCCAGAGACGCTCTCTCTGTCCCTGGGCAGGTGTGTGTGGGTGGGGTTGGGGGTTCCTTCACTCTCTCTGGCCCTTGCCCACACCTGCCCTTTTGCCCTGTTCTGCTCTGTCTTCTAATTGGTAAAGTTCGGCCCCTCCCACGAGACCCAGTTTAATTAAACCGGCTTTGGCAGACAGGAAAGGAGTGCTGGAACAAGCTGATTTCTAGAAGGGGATGAGCTTTACGGGGACCCATGGATTTCAAAACAACTTCAAACACATACCACGTGAGAAAGGGGAATTGATTCTCTGGGAGAGGAAGTGTTTAGGAAGGCATCTAGGTGAACTACTCCCAGTGCCAAGAAGGACCACTTTGATCATGGGGAAATCTCCACTCTGTCCACTAGATGGCGCATCTAAATTTCCAAGGCAACCGTCAGAGCGCACTTCTCTTAACTCAAAGCAGGTATTGTGACTAATTTTTTTTTTTGTAGTGGTCACAGTGTTGGTCCACCCACCACTCGCTACAACGTAACCATGGGAGGCAAAAATCAGAGAATAAATTCGTATATGCAGGGGTCAAGGATCCACATGATCATGATAAGATCTGAGTCCAAAGTAGCCCCTCCCCACCTCCTTCCCGCCCACTCCATCACCTTGGGTCCTTAGGGGACACATTTCACTTCTCAGTCACATAGACAAACAGCAGTCAGCCTGCGATGTCCAAAGTTCAGCCCATTTTTTTCTAGCCAGTTCTAAGCAAGCAAATTGCAATCAGAAATGTCTGTGTGGCCCAGCTGCGGAGGAGAGCGCTGTGACGACATCCCTCCGGCTCCTCTCTGAGCCCGTCCTCCCTTTCCCCACAACCTAATTAGCAGTCCAAACCTTTCGCCTTTACAGAAGTCAGTAAACTCTCAAAATGATGCAAGCTCCACTATTTTTACCGCAGGTTAGATGACATTTATGGAGCAACGCCCACAGGTGTTCCAACCCCAAAATCTTTTCGAGAGGTAATGAGACTGTTCCTTCAGAGGCAGAAACTCACACCCATGAATTCTGGTCTGATTTTATCTTACTCCCTTCATTTTGTCTTAGGGCCTACAAGACTCTCATTGGAGTTCACTCTTACCTTCGGCCTTAGCATGGACATAGAAGTGAGTATTTCTTTGTGGTCGTTCTAAGAGGGAAAGGCAAGCATGATCCACTGTAAGAACTTCACATGTTCAATAAGCTAGGTTTGCAAACATCTGCCCCAAGACACTGGCAGTGGAATAGCCCCATGCGGTCAGTAGGATGTTGAAGGATATTCGTGGCTGAGACATTGATTTTCCTCAGTCATTTCTGGACTGAGTTAACCCTAAGGTCAGGCCATTGAGCCACTGTAAGCCATAGACATAGCTACCAATAATTATTTTTTTTTATGACTTAGCTTAGATGTCATTTCTTCCAGGAAGTCTTCTGTATACCCCCTTCCTAGATAAAAGTTTCCTTAGTACAATTATATAGTACTCCACTTAACACAGTGGGTTATAATTATCTCTTTATGAAGTTGATTAGCCTCCTAAGGACAAAGATTGTGCATTTTTCCTCCTATAACCCAGCATAATGCCTGCATGTAGAAGGAAAGATAATAAGTGAATGGATGCATCATTCAATTAATGGATTTTAAAAACTGTACATTTTCTAGGGGAGAGGGATGGGGTCCCCATTTTTATGGTTTGGGACATTTTCCTTTGTTTCAAGCCTGATTTGTACACTAGTAGGTTAAAGAAACCACTGGCTTCCATCTATGGGGCAAGAAATAACCAGGTGGTTTAGGCAGTTTAATAAAGAAACAGCAATAAATAAATAAGTAAAAAAAAAAAAAAACCATCTGTGAGATTTTAAAACTTAATGATTTTTTATATGACATTTGAATTTACAAAATGCTCTCAAATATGGTATTTCTTCCCTTCTCAAAACAATCCTATAGAATGGGTAAGATCAGGGTCATTTTTAAGGAAAGTGAAACTCAGAGAAGTTAACTGGCTTGAGTGAATGAGAGCCGGAGTCAGGATAAGACCCAATTCCAAATCCAATATCCTTCCCGTGACACGTTCAAGGTCATTGACTTCCCTTCCCTTCAAGTCCTTGACCACAGGCTGCTTGGCCAGTTTGGCTAGGATATCAACTGATTTGAGAACTTATTATCACACTTCTGGGCAAATAAGTTCTACTCCTGGCTCAGCCATTTACTAGATGTTAGACCTTGACCAAGTCAGGAAAATTTTGTCTAAGCCTTCAGTTTTTCTGCAGTTAGGAAAAAGGAGTAAAGTCAGGGTAAATATGTTTCTCGATACTCCAGTGGTTCGAGGGGCCAGCGTGATTTTATCAGCATCAGAGTGACAGTAAAAACTGCCATTCATTCTGTTCTGACCATGTGCCCTCGCTGTTCTCAGCTCTTGATGTATGACAATTCATCGACTCCCACAACAAGACAAAGTAAAAAAGGAATATATTGTTCCCATTTTATAGATGCATAAACCAAGGTATAATAAGGTTATATAACTCAAACACAGTTACCTATCTAGTTGATGGAGGAGGAAGGATTAAAACTCAGTAGTTTAGCTTCAGAGTCTGTGTCCTATCGTATTAAGCAGATAGTCTGATGTTTGACGCAGGAGGACACAAGAATTATGACCATCATCATCATCATTATTGCTAAAGGCAATCTTACCAATTTATTGGGGAAGGGCATTAACTGCTCTCATATTCAGTGCAAAGGGAACCTAGAGCTCATTTCTTTGGAAAAATGAACACTCTGAGGGCTCCCTGGGGGCTCCCCGGGGGCTGAGCCCAGCTGAGTATGCCCAAGGCCAACGCCACAGTGCACAATCCATGTAATAATTCCTGCCCCTGCTTGCAAAGCCATGCAAACAATTAGCTCATATCAAGCTGTTATTAAGAAGTTATTTTTGTAACAAAAATACTGTCTTCCTTTAATTTCTATGCAAATGCAAGGAAGCCAACACAAGTCTAGTTTATTTAAAGATGGTCTTGTAGAAACAAAAGCGAAAATGACCTTTTGGGACTTCATCAAAATCAAAAGCTTCTGCACAGCAAAGGAAACAGTCAACAAAACAAAAAGGCAACCCACAGAATGGGAGAAGATATTTGAAAATGACAGTACAGACAAAAGGTTGATATCCAGGATCTATAAAGAACTCCTCAAACTCAACACACACAAAACAGACAATCATATTAAAAAAAATGGGCAGAAGATATGAACAGACACTTCTCCAGTGAAGACATACAAATGGCTATCAGACACATGAAAAAATGTTCATCATCACTGGTCCTCAGGGAGATTCAAATTAAAATCACATTGAGATATCACCTTAC
>NC_081560.1:181661499-181661755 GCF_022355385.1 Mustela nigripes | reverse complement strand
TGTGGAAAGAACCAAGATGCCCTTCAACGAATGAATGGATAAGGAAGATGTGGTCCATATACACTATGGAGTATTATGCCTCCATCAAAAAGGATGAATACCTAACTTTTGTAGCAACATGGACGGGACTGGAAGAGATTATGCTGAGTGAAATAAGTCAAGCAGAGAAAGTCAATTATCACACGGTTTCACTTATTTGTGGAGCATAACAAATAGCATGGAGGACAAGGGGAGATGGAGAGGAGAAGGGAGTTGT